>NW_020526035.1:0-44355 GCF_003368295.1 Carassius auratus | reverse complement strand
AGGGTATAGAGAGGGAAACATAAAAAGCTATTGACTAATACATTTTACATTTAATGCCAGATCAGCATCTATGCTATTTCCGAGGCAAACAATTAAAATACAAGTATAGCAAATGCAATAAAACCTCTAAATTCTAAAACTTCCTGAATAGCTGTTGAGAAATATTTTAGCGATGGTGATGGGTGTAGCTGTGGTTTTATTAGCTATCTGAGCAGAAGTAACAACATTATGGACACAGTTAATGTCAGCTTTTGTTAGAGACAATTAGATTAGATTAGATTCAACTTTATTGTCACTGCACATGTAAGGTACAGGCAACGAAATGCAGTTAGCATCTAACCAGAAGTGCAATAAGCAGTAAGTACAGAATATACAAGGTCTATAATATGTACAATAACTATACAGATAAGTATTATGGACATAATTTACAGATTATAAATACTATAAGCATGATATACAGGTAGGTGTACTATGAACATACTATACAGATGGATTATGTTAAAGTGTATGTACACTATAGGCAGAAACTATGAACATATGAACATAATTTACACTAGTGCAATGGACAGTACAGTGCATAGAAAATATTACAGTGTGCAAATGGATTACTGAGTGTTTCTGGATGAACAGACAGTAGTGCTAGTAATAACAAGTTTACTGTTTTTTGCTTGTTGTAAATAAATAAATAAATCAGTCAGACGCAGTGGTGATGTGGGGAGGAGTCTGTGTGTGTGTGGTGTCAGAGGGCAGAGTTCAGTAAGGAGACAGCTGTAGGGAAAAAGCTGTTCCTGAATCTTGTGGTCCTTGTCCGGAGGCTCCTGAAGCGCCTCCCAGAGGGCAGGAGGTTAAACAGTCTATGGTCGGGGGTGAGAGGAGTCAAGAGAATTCCTGCGAGCTCGACGTAGACAGCGTTTTCACCACCCTCTGCAGTGCTTTGCGGTCAGCCACTGAGCAGTTCCCATACCAGACTGTGATGCAACTTGTCAGGATGCTCTCGATCGCACACCGGTAGAAGTTCACCAGGATGGCTGAAGACAGCTGGTTCTTCTTCAGTGTCCTGAGGAAGAAGAGGCGCTGGTGAGCCTTCTTGACCAGGCTGGAGGTGTTTGTGGTCCAGGACAGTTCCTCCGAGATGGTGGTTCCCAGGAACTTGAAGCTGGAGACACGTTCAACAACCATACCGTTAATGTGGATGGGGTCAAGCGTGCCTCCTTTTTTCTTCCTGAAGTCCACAATGAGCTCCTTTGTCTTGCTGGTGTTAAGGAGCAGGTTATTGTCAGCGCACCATGTAGCCAGGTGCTGTAGCTCTTTCCTGTAGGCAGTCTCATCGTTGTCTGTGATAAGGCCAATCACCGTGGTGTCATCTGCATACTTAATGATGGAGTTGGATCCATGCACAGGCTTGCAGTCGTGGGTGTAGAGGGAGTAAAGGAATGGGCTCAGCACACAGCCCTGTGGTACGCCGTGTTAAGTGTGATGGTGGTGGAGTGGTTGTGGCCTGACCTAACATGCTGAGGCCGGTTGGTCAGAAAGTCCATAATCCAGTTGCAGAGGGAGGTGTTAATGTCCAGGTCTCCAAGTTTTGTGGTCAGCTTGGAGGGAATGACAGTGTTAAATGCTGAACTGAAGTCAACAAACAACATCCTAACATATGTGTTGTTATTGTCCAAGTGTGTGAGTGCAGAGTGCAGCACTGTGCATACTGCATCCTCTGTGCTCCTATTTCTGCGGTAGGCAAATTGGTGTGGGTCCAGTGTGGGTGGGAGGCAGTCTTTGAGGTGTGCTAGGACCAGTCGCTCGAAGCACTTCATAATGATGGGTGTGAGTGCTACGGGGCGATAATCATTCAGGCACATTGGGGAGGAGTTTTTTGGTACTGGCACAATGGATGTGGACTTAAAACATGTTGGCACAGTTGCTTGGGTGAGGGACAGGTTGAAAATGTCTGTGAAGACCCCTGCAAGCTGCTCAGCACATGCCCTAAGCACACGTCCAGGAATGCCATCCGGGCCAGCAGCCTTGCGTGCGTTGATCCGGCTCAGTGCAGTGTGGACATCTGAGGAGGTGAGTTTAAGGGGTTGGTGGTCTGCTGAGGGTGAGATTTTGGTGGCCGTCATTTAGCTCGTTCAGGAAGGAGACGTCCGTGACCGTTGGAGTGGAGTTGCTTGACTTGTAGTCACTGATGACCTGGATGCCCTGCCACATGCGTCGGGGGTCAGAGTTGGAAAAGTGTTCCTCTACCTTCAGTTTGTAGCAGTACTTGGCCTTTTTGATGCCCCTTTTCAGGTTAGCCCTGGATTTACTGTAGGCTGAGCGTCATCTGACCTGAAGGCAGCGTTGCGGGCTTTCAGCAGAAGTCGCCCCTCTTTGTTCATCCATGGCTTCTGATTAGGGTATGTTGTTATCTGTTTTTCTGTTGTTACACTGTCAATGGTGGTGTTGATGTGATCCAGTACAGAGGAGGTGTAGATATCAATGTCCGTGTGAGAGCCACAGGCAGCCTGTAAAGCAAACATACTCCAGTCAGTGTGTTGAAACCTGTCTTGAAGTAAAGAGTCAGCTCCAGTTGGCCACACTTTGATGGTCCTCACTGATGGCTTCACACGGTTGATGAGGGGTGAATTACTTAGGGGTGAGAAACAAAGAAAGGTGATCAGACTGTCCGAGGTGGGGGAGGGCGAACACGATGTAAGCTCCATTAATGTTTGTGTATACATGATCCAAAGTTTTGTCTCCTCTGGTGTGGCAGGAAACATGCTGGTGGAATTTGGGGAGAACTGTCCTTTAATTTGCAGTGATTAAAATCACCCGTGACAATAAAAGCAGCCTCTGGGTGAGCAGTCTGTTGTTTACTAATGGCTGCATGAAGTTCGTTCAAAGCAAGCTTGGCATTAGCATCCGGTGGGATATAGACTGCGGTTATTATGGTGGAAGTGAACTCCCGCGGCAGATAAAAAAGGTCTACATTTAACCATGAGAAAACTCTAGGTTAGCTGAGCTGTGTCTCCCAACAATGACAGTGTTCGTACACCAAGCTTTGTTGACATAAATGCACAATCCACCACCTCTTGGCTTACCGGAGTCATCTGCCGTTCTATCTGCCCGGAGCGTGTAGTGCCCGGCTAGCTCAATAGCATTATTGGGTACGTCGCTGTTTAAACCATGTTTCTGTGAAAACCATGACATTGCAGTCCAAAAGTCTCTTACTGTTGGTGATGTGAAGTCGTAACTCATCCATTTTGTTCACCAGTGACGCACCATTAGCAAGGAAAATGCTGGGTAAAGAGAGCCGGAGCGGTGCTAGCTTTAGCTTAGCTCTTAGACCTCCGCGCTTCCCCCGCCTTTGTTTACGATCTCGACGCCGCCTGCAAGCACTTCCGCCCGGCCGGGTAGAGTGCTTAGCCTCGGGTGTTCTGACGATCTCAGGGATGAGTCGAAGATTGGTGATAAAACTGTTGGAAAAGTCCTCACCGATATCCAAAAGCTCCTGTCGGGTGTAGGATGTTAAAGCAAAACTGTTCAGTACAAACAGACCCGAGATGAGCAGGAATAAAACTGCAAAATGGCAAAAACTGGAGAGACGCTGAGCCTCGTGATGTGTACGCGCCGCCATCTTGGTCACATTAGAGACACAAGGCATATTCCTGTAAACAGCTGAAGTTAGGGTGGAAAAAAGGATGTTGGGATGAAATGATGTTTGTAAGTGGGGTGTGTTGCAAGATGCAAGATTTGAATGGTGTGAGGCACAGTGAATGGGCATCTGAAATTTAGAAGTAGCTAAAGAGAATTATTAGCAAACATGGAGATGTTTTGCTGATTGTTGGTTTATTTGCTTATGAAGCCACACCAGCGTATGTTTCATGCGAATGTTTCAGCGTATATTTCATGGTGAAAATTAGTTAATAAATAAATCAATCCATACACAAGTCTGTAATACATAAGAGTCAAGGGGAAACAACAGAGCAAGTGAAGCCGTAACCACAGCATATGCAACAATAACATCTCGAGTGCTCCCCTGCACACTGCTCTGCACAAGCGGTTGAAGGTCAAAGGGCGCATGCGCACACTGCGACCGGCATTTGGAGTGAGTGTGTGAAAGTTTGGCGTGGAAGTTTTAGAGCATTCGTGTTTGTGTTTTCCTTCTTTATTTTATTGGAAAAGTTCTTACGTGTCCGGTTTATAGTTTCGTTTATGTTTATGTTTATGCAGGTATACACAATGGACATTAGAACTCTTTCTATCCTTTGGACGCTCTTCCTCTGATTAATTATCTACGACTTCGTCAAAGGAGCTGTTAGCCATGGAAAGCTACAGTACACCAGAACCACACTGCTGCAATTGAACTGTGGGAGAATGTGGTGGACAGTCTTCATGCTACAACTGCTCAATTGTATCCTAAAAAACCCAGGGCGGAAAGTAGCGACAACAAAGAGAAAGAGAGGTAAGCGGGGAGGCATCAGGCAACGCTTCCGAAAACAGCGGCTTCCTCGCATTCCTCTACCCTCCATGATCCTAGGGAACGTCCAGTCCCTGAGGAATAAAATGGATGAGCTCCAGGGGAACGTCAGTTTTCTGAAATACTTCAGGGAGTGTCCTGGCTTTCACAGAGACCTGGTTTACGGAGAATGATCAGGACACCGACTTGTCAATTGATGGATTTGGAGCACCTTATCGACTCGATCGGGATAGAGAGGTAACGGGGAAATCTCAAGGTGGCAGCATATGTTTATATTTTAACAAATGATACTGCACTTCTGTGACTGTAAGAGAGCGTATCTGTAGATCAGATGTTGAACTTTTATCAGTATCACTACAACCTTTCTACCTACCCTGTGAATTTCCATAAGTTTTCATTACGACATTCTATATTCACCCGAGGGCAAACGATGCGCCGGCCTCTAACACCATCTTCGAAACCTTGCAGAAATTACAATTACTCTCACCCTGAGGCGCCAAACTTCATACTGGGTGATTTTAAACCATGTATGTCTTAAAAAAAACACTTACAAACATATATCAGTATGTTTCCTGTCCTACTAGATGGGATAAAACCCTGGACCTCTGCCTTTACCGCCACTGGGTTCAGCGGATCACAACTGTGTGCATTTGCTGCCAACATATAAAACTGTCCTAAAAAGACATAAAGCTCAAGTTCGAGTAATTAAAGACTGGACTGATGAATCAGTACTATGCTTACAAGACTGTTTTGATTGTACAGACTGGGAAATGTTTAAAAAAGTCTTGTGGGGATGACCTAAAATGAATGGACTGATGTGACATGCTCATATATTGCTTTTTGTAGAGACACGTTTGTCCCATTTAAATAGGTGAAGATTTATCCTAATAACAAACCATGGATAACTAAAACTGTTAAAGATAGTTTACAGAAAAAACAATCATGTTTTAAGGGGGTGACATTGCTGAACTACAAACAGCAAAAAAGGATTTAAAAATTGGAATCCTCAAAGCAAAACGAGACTATAAATATATACTGGAGAACCAGATGGAAACAAACAATCTTGGATTAGCCTGGGACAGTATGAAAACCATAGCAGACCTCCAGAATCTAAAAAGCAGCAGCCCAGCCACCTTGGATGGCTTCAGCTCAGATACTGAGCTGGCCAGTGCTCTTATTCAATTTTATAATCGTTTTAATATTTTTGATTTTACCTATGAGATCGACAATTTGAGTAAACAGCTTGTAGACACTCAACATTTTAATATAACACAGGCAAAAGTGCAAAAAAACATTCCTCTCTATAAAAGTCATGGTCCAGCTAACATCTGTAACCTGGTCGGTTGGATCCTTAACTTTTTAAGGGACAGGACACAAAGAGTGAGAGTGAATGGCAGTCTCTCAGAAAAAGTATGTTCATCAACAGGCCTCCCCACAAGGATGCGTACTCTCACCTCTTCTTTTTATCTTGTACACAAATATGTGCCAGAGCAGGTGGGAAAACAGGACTATAATTAAATATGCAGATGACTAAGTAATTGCAAGCCTGCTCCAAGATAGAGAAACAGGTCAAGGTCAAGTCATCAATGACTTTGTTGAATGGTGTGAGGCGTCTCACCTTCAACTAAATGAAGTTAAAACAAATGACATGCTTATTGATTTTAGGAAAAAAAACAATCCAAGCACAAGAAATTACATCAATCAAAGGTCAAACTATTGAATGTGTCAAATCATATAAATACCAGGGGATGGTAATAAACTCTAAACTTACATTTGGAATTAACTGTGAACAAGACTGTAAAAAAGGGCATCAGCGTTTGTTTTGTTTGAGGAAACTGAATCAATTTCACAATTTTAATGAAAGTAAATTGAGTTCAAATAATCCATCATGACCCTTTTTTATCACGCTTTCATTGAGTCAATTTTATCCTTTGTGCTAGCAGTCTGGTTTGGAAAACTCACTTTGAAAAATAAAAACTAGTAGTAGTAAAGTGGTCCAGCAGGCTGATAGGTGACCCACAGCTTAATTTGGAGACCTTGTACACAAAACAGTTACAGCGCATAACTAGTTCGATTTTAAATGTAATTATCAATAAGATTCGGGAGGAGCGCGTCAGATACTTAGCCTAATAAACACAGGTGGACCACAATCAAGTAATCAATCCCATAGTATAAATATCGCTGACTTACCTCTATCCATTGACGGTTTATCAGTATGCTGGTTCGCTTCGTCAGTCACCTTATCACAGACCCAATTTTCGTACCAGCGAAGAGTGCTACACAGGGGAATTATAAGACCTGCTGATTTTGCCGGACCTGAGATCATTTCTACCCAGCCAAACACGGCCGTTGAGCAGCATTAAGCGTCATCGCGACAGCTGCTTTCCTCGCCAAGTCACACATCATGGCCAATAGACCGTGCAAGCTCCGAGCTCGCCTCGCTCGATACAACGATCGCGCCGCCCGAGACTGAGCTCTCATCGAGCGTTGGATTGCAGCAGAAAGAATCCAACCAGCCTGGGCTGAACAGTCACCGCGGCTCAGTCTTTCATCACGGCGTTCCGGCCGAGTGGCAGTTTGAGGCCGCTTCCTCTAGCGGCATAGACCACGCGACATTAACCAATAAATTTCCAGGCGAAGACGCTAAAACAGGTTCTTCTTTTTCTTCATTGGATTTTTACGGCAGTTGGCATCCAAAGTGTTGCATCTAAAAGCAGTTTTGCAGCTAAAGTTTGTTAAACGACGTCACAACGTAGTTCCATCTTCTTCTACTAGTGTTTTATGGCGGTTTTGGCAAACCAGCGTAAAGGTGCATTACCGCCACCCGCTGATCTGGAGTGTGGATCGGGCATAGATTTGGACTACAGATACAACGTTCCGTCGGATGATGATGCCACTTTTAACCACGAAGCCAAGGCATTAGGTTAGATTATTGTAATGCCTTGTTCTCAGGCCTTCCAGCTAAATCGTTGAGCAAGCTTCAGTATATATAAATTCTGCCGCACGTGTGCTCACTTGTACTTCTCCTCGTGAACACATTACACCGGTTCTTTCACAATTACACTGGCTTCCCGTAAATGCGGGAATTGATTTTAAAATTCTTATCTTAACATACAAGGCACTTCATGGGATTGCACCTGAGTATCTTTGTGAACTCATCAGTCCTTATATTGCATCACGCTCTCTTCACTCTACTAACTCTCTTTCACTTCACCAGCCATCATGTAAGCTAAAGACCATGGGGGAAAAAGCCTTTTCATATAAAGCCCCTAAGCTATGGAATGTACTTCCTCTGCACGTCAGATATGCACCTATGTTGGGCGATTTTAAAAAGTTGATTAAGTCACATTTATTCAAGACTGTCTTTCTTTAATGAATTGTTGTATTGCTTTTGGTGTTTTGTTCTATTTTTTTATTACTTTATTACTGTAGCGCTTTGGGTTTAAGAAAAGCGCATTAAAAATAAAATGCATTATTATTATTATTATTGTTACATTCTCGTAATATGTAAAAACTGGCAAGTAAATATCTTTAGAAACCACTTGGAAGCGAATGGCACATAACTGCTGTTAACCCATCGCCAACGGCCCCAGTCTACTATCGTTTCACTTTCACAGCACGTTAAACACCACTCTCTTACTTGATCTGGATAAACCGCGCATAAATTGAAGTCTAAAGCAGTGTTGAGTACTCGAGACTCGGACTCGGTCTTGGACTCGGTCTCGAGACCATATTTTAATGGCCTCGGTCTTGTCATGGACTCGTGTGCATTTTGACTCGGTATTGACTCGGACTCGAACATATTAGGAATCGGACTTATGCCCGAGTCCACTCGAGTCCCAATGAAATAATTTCATGATTATTACTGTATGTTAATGTTTATTTAAATTGATGTATGTTTGAGACATCCAATGACTGGTGATTTTCTTTTGACGTGAGACGTTAGGCCAGCGACACACTGAATGTGTGGTGCAAGCGTCTCAGCTGCGTGGCGTATCTGTTTTTAATTCGGCTCCCATGTTAACAGGTTAGATCTTGCAGACTGCCTGCGTGAGATGCGCGTAAAACCCGTACATGCTAGAAATAGAACCGACGCCTATTTTTCACGCTACTCGGGTGCATGTTGGAAGCGTTTCCAGGCAAAATATACTAGGAAAATATGTTTATACATTATTGTTCAAAATAATAGCAGTACAATGTGACTAACCAGAATAATCAAGGTTTTTAGTATATTTTTTATTGCTACGTGGCAAACAAGTTACCAGCAGGTTCAGTAGATTGTCAGAAAACAAACAAGACCCAGCATTCATGATATGCACGCTCTTAAGGCTGTGCAATTGGGCAATTAGTTGAAAGGGGTTTGTTCAAAAAAATAGCAGTGTCTACCTTTGACTGTACAAACTCAAAACTATTTTGTACAAACATTTTTTTTTTCTGGGATTTAGCAATCCTGTGAATCACTAAACTAATATTTAGTTGTATGACCACAGTTTTTTAAAACTGCTTGACATCTGTGTGGCATGGAGTCAACCAACTTGTGGCACCTCTCAGCTGTTATTCCACTCCATGATTCTTTAACAACATTCCACAATTCATTCACATTTCTTGGTTTTGCTTCAGAAACAGCATTTTTGCTATCACCCCACAAGTTCTCAATTGGATTAAGGTCTGGAGATTGGGCTGGCCACTCCATAACATTAATTTTGTTGGTTTGGAACCAAGACTTTGCCCGTTTACTAGTGTGTTTTGGGTCATTGTCTTGTTGAAACAACCATTTCAAGGGCATGTCCTCTTCAGCATAGGGCAACATGACCTCTTCAAGTATTTTAACATATGCAAACTGATCCATGATCCCTGGTATGCGATAAATAGGCCCAACACCATAGTAGGAGAAACATGCCCATATCATGATGCTTGCACCTCCATGCTTCACTGTCTTCACTGTGTACTGTGGCTTGAATTCAGAGTTTGGGGGTCGTCTCACAAACTGCCTGTGGCCCTTGGACCCAAAAAGAACAATTTTACTCTCATCAGTCCACAAAATGTTCCTCCATTTCTCTTTAGGCCAGTTGATGTGTTCTTTGGCAAATTGTAACCTCTTCTGCACATGCCTTTTTTTTAACAGAGGGACTTTGCGGGGGATTCTTGAAAATAGATTAGCTTCACACAGACGTCTTCTAACTGTCACAGTACTTACAGGTAACTCCAGACTGTCTTTGATCATCCTGGAGGTGATCATTGGCTGAGCCTTTGCCATTCTGGTTATTCTTCTATCCATTTTGATGGTTGTCTTCCGTTTTCTTCCACGTCTCACTGGTTTTGCTCTCCATTTTAAGGCATTGGAGATCATTTTAGCTGAACAGCCTATCATTTTTTGCACCTCTTTATAGGTTTTCCCCTCTCTAATCAACTTTTTAATCAAAGTACGCTGTTCTTCTGAACAATGTCTTGAACGACCCATTTTCCTCAGCTTTCAAATGCATGTTCAACAAGTGTTGGCTTCATCCTTAAATAGGGGCCACCTGATTCACACCTGTTTCTTCACAAAATTGATGACCTCAGTGATTGAATGCCACACTGCTATTTTTTTGAACACACCCCTTTCAACTAATTCAACTAATTGCCCAATTGCACAGCCTTAAGAGCGTGCATATCATGAATGCTGGGTCTCATTTGTTTTCTGAGAATCTACTGAACCTACTGGTAACTTGTTTGCCACGTAGCAATAAAAAAATATATGAAAAACCTTGATTATTCTGGTTAGTCACATTGTACTGCTATTATTTTGAACAATACTGTATGTCATTTTGTACACAAATACATATTAATTCATGACATTTTGATATTTGAAAGTCTGTAGGTTGGCATAAATTCAGATATAAATGTAATTTTAAAAATAAATTAATAATGAACGATTTTCAAATATTGCACCTGTCAAACATACTCTATTGTGCCGTCAATACTGTTGACGGTGTCCTATCAGTAGGTGTGTAAAAAAAAAAAAAAAAAGTTGATATTTCATTTCATTTGTTTATTTATTTAAACAGGGACAGTGTAAAATATACATTAACCTTAAAAGGAGATATGCATTTTACCAGGTTGTAGCACATGTGCTAATTTACACCTGTAGTCCCTGGACAGGCTGATGTCAAAAAAATAAATGCATTATCCCAAAACAGTAAAAAAAAAAAAAAAAAAAAAAAAAAAAAAAACTTTCATTCAGTTCACAACATACATTTACAAATACACTCACACATACACATCAATTATTATAAATTATGTAAACATGTTTGTTTTAAAATAAGCCATTTTTTGACCTGATGTGAAAAATGTTAAAATTTCCACATGTGGGAAATTCTGTTGGCAACTTATTCCACTGTCTGATGGCCACACTAGAGAACGCTGAAGTACCAAATGCTGTTTTACACAAAGGAATTCTACACTCACCTCGAACAGTCGACCTAGTGGCCCTGGATGTACTTTCTGAGCTCAGTAGGACAAACTTTTTTAAGGGAGGAGCTGCAGTACCATTTATTATCTTAAATAAAAGACAGAGGTTTGAATATATGATTAGGTTTTCAAAACTTAATATCCTATGTTTTTTTTTAAATATGACAGTGGTGAAATAATCGAGATTTCTTATCATGAACCTTAAGAGAACTTTTGTACAATGATTCCAGGGGCCTTAATGTTGTTTTACAGGCCTGTGACCAACTCGTCATACAGTAACGAAAGGGCGGAAATATGAGTGCATTTAGATATAAATCAGATGCATCTATGGTCAAAGAGTTCCAAATATATCTAAAGTGTGCTATGTTCATTTTCAGTGTGTTGGTTATCTTTTTAATGTGTTTTTTCAAATTTAAATTTGGATCAAGAGTGACTCCTAAATATTTAATTTGGTCAACCCTTGATATTCCTGACCTTCAATTGTGATTTTTGATTCAGTTTCATCTAGTGAAAACTTACGGCGGTTTATGAAGAACATAGAGACTGTTTTGTCAACATTCAAAGTTAAGTGAGAGTTTTTCAACCAACTGGAAATCTTTTTCATTTCCTCAGTTTACTTTTGGGCAACATCCTTAACAGTTTTACCATGAATATACACCACTGTATCATCAGCATACATTATCATTTTAGCATTAATACACACAGATGGAAGATCATTTATATACAGAGAAAACAACAACGGCCCTAATATAGAGCCCTGCGGCACACCCATGGTGCATGCTCGTAAGGAAGAGGATACATTATTTATGAATACACACTGCTGCCTTGCATTGAGAAAAGATTGAATCCAGTTTATTGTACTTCTACTAATAGAGAAATGTGTTAATTTACCTATCAGTGGACCATGGTTTACTGTATCAATCCTTACGCAAGTCAAGAAAGACCGCCCCTACAACTCCTCCGCTATCCAAACTTGATTTTATTTCCTCTGTTAAGTAGCAACATGCTGTCTCCGTTGAGAAACGTTTTCTGAAACCAAACTGGAGAGGATGTAATGCAGCAATGTGATCAAGATGTTCCACCAACTGTGCTGCAACTACTTTTTCGAAGACTTTGGAGATAGTGGGAAGGATGCTTATAGGTCGATAATTAGAGACCTGGAGCTTGTCTCCTGACTTGTGTATAGGCTCGGTATAGCTGTTTTCAGAGCTATAGGGAAAATACTTTCATTTATAGACTGATTTATAGCTTTTGTTTCTACTGGAGTTAAGATTTCCTTGTGCTCTTTTAAAAACACAGAATCAATGGCAAAGATGTCTTTAGATTTACTATTGTTGTCAGGGTTTGGCAAGGAGGAACTCAAATGCAGACAGGAATCACAACACGAAGGGTTTATTTACAAAAAGGGGAAAAACAAAACCCACGAGGGGGAAAACACGGAGTAAGGTAAAGACTAAATAACTAAACAGGACTGGGCTGACATGACAAACAAACTCTTAACACTAACTACAAACAAACACTCAAGGTAATACAAGGACTTCAGAGGTACAGAAACAATCACAAATGTGGAATAATCTCAGACGTGGAACAATCACAGATGATGAACAATCACAAATCTCAATCACAGCGACAATAAACCGACGCAAGACAGAGCACACTAGGAGATCTAAATAGGGGAACAATTAAGACACGACAGGTGGCACAGATAGCAATCACGACACGACTAGGATAACAAGGGGGGCGGGGCAAGGGAACGAGACAACACAAGCACATGGCCCAAAGACAAGGCCATGTGCTTGTACACAAAACACGGGTCTGCCATGATCCTGCCTCAAGACTAGGAAAAATCAAGGACACGGGGGCAGAATCATGACAGAACCCCTCCCTTAAGGAGCGGCTTCCAGACGCTCCTCAAGGGAACATCAAACACGGGACATGACTGACATGACAGACTGGGACACAGACACAAACCAACAAGACATGACAAATAACAACAAAGGCAAACATGAATACACAACGGCAGGGTTAGGGTGACAAATCAAAAAAAACAAACAGGGAAGGGGAGGAGGCGGGACCACAAAGTTCATGGGGGACAGACCAGGGTGGGTGGGTGGGGCAGGAGTCTTAGGAGGGCGGGCCGAAGGCTGACGACGAGGGGTCCGGGCAGGTCTGGGTGGTGAGGGGTGGGAAGGGGTCTTGGGACAACTGACAGAGGACTTGACCGGAGGGGTCACAGGACACGGGGCAACCTCTACAGGACGAGGGGCTACATTGACTGGACGAAGGGCGACAACAGCTGGACGAGGGACGACAACAGCTGGACGAGGGACGACTATATCAACGGGACGCGGAGGGACAACAGGACACATGACAACATCAGCTGGACACGGGCTGACCACATCTACTGGACACGGGGGGACCACATCTACTGGACACAGGGGGACCACATCTACTGGACACGGGGGGACCACAGGCCACGCGGGGACAACAGGACACGGGGGAACAACGGCTGGACACTCGGGATTTCTGGGGACAGGGTCAGGGGACAAGACAGGACTGACGGGGACTTCTAAAGTTTGAACAAGACGGGACAGATAATCAGACAAAGACTTAGCGGCAATAATAATGGGCATCTCCTTACGAGATGAGACAGACTGTAGAAAAGTTTCTGCTGCAGAGTCGGCCGCGGCTCTCTCCTCCGCTCTCACGACTGCAGACTTGAATACAGCTCTCTTCTTTGCCGGCTCGGGCACGCCAGCGCTCACCGCTGCTGGCTCGGGCACGCTAACGCTCTCCGCTGCTGGCACGGGCACGCCAGCGCTCTCCGCTGCTGGCTCGGGCACGCCAGCGCTCACCGCTGCTGGCTCGGGCACGACAGCGCTCACCGCTGCTGGCTCGGGCACGACAGCGCTCACCGCCGCTGGCTCAGGAGACCTCGCCGACTCAGGAGGAGACAGGGTCACAGGACCGGCAGGCCCCTTCTTCTTCCTCTTCCTCCTTGGCCGCGGACCCACAGCTGGGTCAGAGGCGGGTTGGGGGAGTTTGGTCTCGGGCAGGGCGGACTCTGACGCCGACGATTCCGAGGCTGACTCCCACGAAAACCGTCTCCCTCGCTTGTTGGGGAGACTGAAGGTAGTGGGAGGTGCCTCAGGATTCTGGGAGGGACTCGCCTGATCCCCCAGGGTTGCCACGGCCAGGACACGACCCTCTGGGATCGTTGGCAGCTGGGTAGGTGGAGGGGACCTCTGTGGCTCCTGGGAGACGCTCTCCCACAGCCGGGCATAATTTTGGAGGATCCATTCCCCCTCGGGCGAGTATGGGAGGGTGACCCCCTTCCTGTCGGTGGGGGATGACATCCAACATTTACGACGGAACTCCAACAGATGTTGGAGCTCGGAGGACCTCCTGCCTGCTGAGTTCCTTTTTGGTCGGTTCATTCTGTCAGGGTTTGGCAAGGAGGAACTCAAATGCAGACAGGAATCACAACACAAAGGGTTTATTTACAAAAAGGGGAAAAACAAAACCCACGAGGGGGAAAACACGGAGTAAGGTAAAGACTAAATAACTAAACAGGACTGGGCTGACATGACAAACAAACTCTTAACACTAACTACAAACAAACACTCACGGTAATACAAGGACTTCAGAGGTACAGAAACAATCACAAATGTGGAATAATCTCAGACGTGGAACAATCACAGATGATGAACAATCACAAATCTCAATCACAACGACAATGAACCGACGCAAGACAGAGCACACTAGGAGATCTAAATAGGGGAACAATTAAGACACGACAGGTGGCACAGATAGCAATCACGACACGACTAGGATAACAAGGGGGGCGGGGCAAGGGAACGAGACAACACAAGCACATAGCCCAAAGACAAGGCCATGTGCTTGTACACAAAACACGGGTCTGCCATGATCCTGCCTCAAGACTAGGAAAAATCAAGGACAGGAGGGCAGAATCATGACAAATGTTTAAGTGTGATATTACTTTTAAAACCGTCCCTTCATCTACATTAGATAATTAAAAAATGACTTATCACAATTAAAGTTATGTACACAAATTGATTTCGGGAACATATCGGCCAGATCCCGGACAGAATCTAAAAAATAATCATTAAAATGTGTTGCCACCTCTATGTTATCACTTTGAATAATTCCATTTATTTTGAGTTGTACATGATCACAATTATTTTTTCTTTTCCCAGTAATTTATCCATACTTTTCCAGAGAAGTTTACCATTTCCTTTTGCTTCTTTAATCAAATTTAAATAAAAGTTTGCCTTTGCTTTTCTAAGCTGTGTGGTAACTTTGTTCCTTAAACATTTGTATACATAATGATCAGTGGTCAATTTTGATTTAAGAAAGGTTTTAAGTGCCTGGTCTCTCTGCTTCATTAGCTCCCAAAGAGAGCTACCAAACCATGGCAATTTATTTTTATTAGTTTTATTTCTTTTTAATTCTGTATATTTGGTAATAGTCTCCTGTAAAGTTAGAGTAATATTATTACATGTATACTCACAGCCTTTACTGTCAACTCTATTCTCCCAATCAATTTCATTTAAATCATTCATCAGTTTGATTTGATTTCTCTTTGGAATATGAAAATAATTATTTAATTTATTTATTTGTTGTTTGTCTCTGTACCTAGATTTGTTTAGTTTTCTAGCAACTAGAGTAAGGTTATAGTCTGACAATCCAGTTATTAAATTGTATGTTTTGGTCACCCTATCTGGTTTATTTGTAAATATAAGATCAATCAAAGTTTGAGAATTTTTTGTTAGTCTAGTTGGCTTGTTTATCATTTGAGTCATTTGTACCGAATTTATAATATCCTTAAGTTTTTTCTTTCGTACTTTTTCAAGCCAGTTTATATTCAGATCACCCATTAACAGAGTTTCTTTTGTTTCGTATTTTTTTTAAGTATTTCAGCTAGATCAAAATAAAATTCATTTGTCGCATTTGGTGGTCGATATATAAATGAATGACATTTGTGCTGAAAGGGTTATAGTAACACCGACACACTCCAAGGTTTGCACTGGAATATCTATTTGATGACTATTGATGCTTTCTCTCACATAAATTAAAACTCCGCCTCCTTTCCCCTTCCCTCTGTCCCGTCTGTAAACATTATATCCAGGAATTGTAAACACGGATGAAGGAGTCGTGGATGTTAACCAAGTCTCTGTAAGACACAGGTAATCAAGATTTGAGTCCAAAAATAAATGTTCCAACTGTTCCATTTTTTAAAATCACACTACGTATGTTTATATGTCCGCCAAATATTCCTTTCGGTTCTATTTGGGGATTCCATAGTATCGATGCATGATTAACTGTTTGGAAAGTTTAGCATTTCGTTGTTTGGAGGTGACAATAGTTTGTGGCAAGTTGAAGTCTGCAGTTTTGGACGCACAGCATGTTAAGATGTTACCTTGTAGCATTGAGGTCGCTGGTGTTGCCGTGTTTGTATTTAGCTGCGGTGAATGTTGTAAATCCGTAGGGCCAGGATTTGCATAAACATCCCCGCATAGTAGTAACAAAATGCAAAGAATCGTCGCATTTCCTCTCTGAACTTTTACGTGACGAGCCACTCCCCGTGCGCATAGCTGACCACGGTGATCATCCTGGTAAACGGCTCGCCCACCGTCCAGCACGTTAGATTATATACTGGCTCCACGAGTCCAGGGGAACAGCGAGCGTCTTTGGCACATCGCCAGGTAAAGTTGAGCGTTCACAAGCAGCTACCCAGCTCCCAAACATTTGCATAGTAGTGAGAGCCATCAGGTACAGCAACACAATTAGCACACTTAAGACCCGGGCATTGATATCTTTTGTCAAAGGCCACACTGTCCCATTTGTTACAGCAATTCCTGTATCAGGCAGCTTCCCAGGTGTTTTTGGGATAGGGGAAGAAGCAGTGCCTGCCAAGCTGCTGCCTCCTGCCGCCATCTTCCCGCCATATTGTTGTCATGAAGACAAGAGCCTGGTCTGTTGGCGGTCTCCCTCTATGTCACCTACAGCAGCAGAAGCGCGCCAAGCGCCGCGTGCATGCACGCTTCTGGTGTGTAAACACAGAAAACGCGAAGCAGCCACCACTCTTCTGGCACGCAGCAGAGACGCCACGCAGCCAGTGTGTCACCGGCCTTAAGTTACCCTCCTGCCATCCGCCTGTAGTGATCCCGCTTTCCAGGAAGCCACATTGCTACATTATTTCTCTCAACTGTGTTCTTTTTACAAAGTAGGACAAAATGGTCACAGAAAAAAAACAAATATCGTTTAATTAAATTATATAATGAATACAGACACAGACTGACTGTCTCAACACTAAACATCTCCCCCCAAAAACATGTCTGACAGAATACATTGAACTTATATGGCATTTCATCCAGCTTTCTTCCCCTGGCACACTACACACTTTTGCATGAAATGTTCCTGGACAGTCAGTCGGCTCTTGTGTGTATACCATCCAGGGAAATTAGCATTAGATTAGAAAGTGATAAAATGGTAACTGTTGTCAGTCCCCGCTTCCTCTGCACCAGTAGAGTGTTTTCAGTCGGGGTGGATTGATCATGAGACCACATCATGCATGGTTGGGTAGCAGGATGGTCTCCTCACCTTTTTTTTTGAAAAGTAATTATGCCCATCTGTAATCTTCACAACATCTAAAGTGCACATAATCCAAGACATTTTAAGGATATTAGCAGTCATTAGTTAAGCTTCAAGGTTGAAAGTTATGTAAAAGCTGTTACAGTTGAACATTTACAGGTATAGTGGTACAGTAATGTTACTTGTACTAGAAAGGTTATATGGATGTGTATAGTGGTACAACGATGTTGTGTGAAAATGAGCACTTAATATTGACAAGTTACAATTCATAATACTAATAAAATTACCTTTACACCACATACTATGTGGCCCTTTTACCCTTTATTGTTTCCACCAAACATTTTACATACTCTTGAAGATTTCTTTAGGTCTTGTCAAAGATCCAATCTCTCTGGTCTCGGTCTTGACTCGGACTCGACCCTTTCTGAACTCGGTCTTGACTCGGACTCGACCCTCTCTGGACTCAATCTGGACTCGGACTCGAATGAGCTGGTCTCGACTACAACACTGGTCTAAAGACTTTGGCTTTTATATTTGACCAATATTTTGATAAAACATCATTCCAGTGATCATTTTCCATCATGTCAGGAAAACTATTCCTATTTCTGAACTGTAAACGTCAAAGTGTTAGCTCGTGGACAAATGTTGATCATGGATCTAGTCAGAAAGAATCATGAACCGAAACATCTTTATTTTGGGTATGTAATTTCTGTCTCCATGCCAAAAATGGTGCGTGTCTTATAAGGGGTTAACGTTACTGCTATAATCATGTCTTTCGGTACAACGTCTTACAAGACTAAACATGCTCAATCGTTTCCAAAAGCCTCTGTTTCCACAGTCCATAATACAACATGAAAACAGCGTTACAAACGTATCCGCTCGGGAGACCGTCTAAAGAGCCCAGAGGCCAAATGAGAGGAAAGATGCTTTTCCAACAGGACCATAATAAGGTGGACAAGGCTTGAGGAATTGTCAAATCAGGCAACAAATTGCTAAGCTGGTAACACAGTAGGCTACCCATTCATTTTTAGCTTGCCCCATCAAATGTTACTAACCCTTTTTACTCTTCCCACAGCCAACATCTACAGCAGCCGAAGCAAGTAGCCTTTCATGTACCTACTCACTGCCGAGGCAGTGTCTGCTCCCGCAGGAGCCTTTCCTGTATCTCCCCACTGCCGCAGCAGTGTCTGCTCCCGCAGGAGCCTTTACTGTACCTCCTCACCACCGCAGCAGTGTCTGCTCCCGCAGGAGCCTTTCCTGTACTTCCTCACCGCCGCAGCAGTGTCTGCGGCGGTATTAAAATCCTGCCAGATGCTTTCCCACTTAATCAATCTTGGACTTTCCATCCGACCACCAGTGAAGCTTACCCGATTAAAAAAGGCAGATTAACCCCCCCCCCAAAAAAAGCGACATTTACCTATCAAACACCAATGAGTACATCGCAGCCAAAACAAATTTTCCCTCCGATGGCAAGATGTACCCATCCAATACCGCAAGTTACGCTTTTGCCGAACACTAACGGGTGCTTCTCAGATAAAACAATCTAAATTTTCCCTCCGATGGCTGGAGAGACTACCCATCTGGTGTCGCAAATTTTAATAAATAATAATAATAATAATAATAATAAATAAGAATAAAAATAAAAATAAATATAAAAAATAAAAATAAATAAATAATAAATAAAAAGACACCGGATGCTGGCCATAGCCTCCCGGCCAGATAACCTTACCTTTTTCAATCCTATGGCCGGCAAGGCTTCTCTCTTCGATGCCAAGAGCTTGAGCTCCCATCGGATGCTGACGAGAGCCTCCCGGCCAGAGAACCTCACCTTTTCCATTCTGCGGACAGCAAGGCTTACCCGTTCGTTGCCAGGAGCTCACACTCCCTTCCGACGTAGGTGAAAGCCCCTGGCTACCTGCTTTGCCATTCTGTCTTACGTACGGAGAGGTTTACCCATCCAATGCACGGAGTCAGGGCTCCTATTGAATGTAGGTGAGAGCTTCCCGGCTAGACAACCTTACCTTTTCTATCCTTTGGCCAGCGAGGCTTAACTGTTTTATCCGGGAGCTAAGCTCCTGTCGGACAAAGGTAAGAGCCTCCCGGCCGGACAACCTTTTCCGTCCTTCAGCCAGAGAGGTTTACCCGTTAGATTCCTGGAGCTAAGCTCCTATCGGACGTCGGTCCGAGCCTCCCGGCTAGACAACCTGACCTTTTCCACCCTTGGCCAGCAAGACTCACCCGTTCGATGCGAGTGCTCCCATCGGACGCTGGCGAGAGCCTCCTGGCCAGCCAACCACGACCTTACCACGTGGTTTAGGTTACAAACCTACAAGCAAGCTGTTCAATGCTGCAAGTACCAAACACACAAATAAACCCTCCTTCCTTCCTACGGTCGCCAAGGCTTACCCGTCTCTTGCCCGGAGTAGCAAACTCCCATAAAACGCTGATGACAGCCTAACGACCACACAAACTTACCTTTTCCATCCTACGGCGTGCGAGGCTAACCCAGTTTTGTACCCACTTGACGCTGGCAAGAGCCTCCTGGCCACCTATCGTTACCTTTTCTGTCCGCCATCCGGAGAGGCTTACCCGTTCGATGCGCGTGCTCCCTTCGGACGCCGGCGAGAGCCTCCCGGTTAGACAACCTTACCTTTTCCTTTTCTATGGTCAGCGAGGCTCACCCGTTCGATGTTTGTGCTCCCTTCGGACGCTGGCGACAGCCTCCTGGACAGACTTGCTTTACGTTTCCACTCTACGGTCGGCGAGGCTTACCCGTTCGATGTGTGTGCTCCCTTCGGACGTCGGTAACAGTCTCTCGGCCACGCAACCTTTCCATTTGACGGTAGGAGAGGCTTAACCATCCGACGCTACGAGTCTTGTCCTCTCGCCAAATCCTGCATTAAAAAAAAAGAAAACTCAGCTACCCTCAGCTACTCTCACATCTTTTAACCCCGTCTGGCGAGGCTTACCCGTTCGATGTTCTGAGTTAGAGGCCCCATCGGATGCTGCGAGAGTCCTCCCAGTCGGGTTTTCCTTTCCAACCCTCCCCGTCCTCTGAGGCTTACCCGTCTGTCGCGTGTGCTCCCTTCAGACATCTGGCGAGAGTCTCCCGGACTATGCGTCCTATGCGTCCGCAAGCGAGTCTCATCCATTCGATGCCGTGGGTCGGGATCTCCCTTCGGATGTCGCCAGAGTCCTCCTTGTCGGCCAGCCCAAAGCTTTTTATCTGCCAAACCGAGAGGACCCAGACGTCCATAATCCTGAGTCTCAATCTCCTGTTGGAGGCTTCATGGGCCCTCTCGGTCAGCGTTAGGCCCTTCACCCACTGAATAGCAGGGGCTATCAGCCAGTAGGGCCCGTACTCCGACACCATGACCTATTCCGGTCGAGGCAACTTGGGTCCTCCCGGTCGGGCACCACAACCACGCTGCTCCTCCTCATCGGCCGGTAGGGCTCACCGTTCCAACGCCAAAAAGCTCCAGTTGAGCATCGGCTCGAGCCCTACCGACCAAATCAGCCCCCGCCAGTACTCTGCTTTTTTGGGGGGCATTCTTTAAACTGGCGGCTGTCCTCTTTTACATTTGCCTTTTTGGGGGTTACTCTAGGTTCGGGCCATTCCCGAGCTCAGAGCCCTTCCCCGGACAGCACGCCAAATATGCATACCATACCTCAGCTAATTATATGTAAGCGTGAACTAGTGAAATGTAATTATAAATAAGATTCGGGAGGAGCGTGTCAGATACTTACCCTAATCAACACAGGTGGACCACAATCAAGTAATCAATCCCATATTATAAATATCGCTGACTTACCTCTATCCATTGGTGGTTTATCAGCATCCCTCCTCCACTCCATCTCCTCACTTCAAGTTCACTTTATAATATACGGGGAAGGGGGGGTACTCTAGGTTCGGGCCATTCCCAAGCTCGGAACCCTTCCCCGGACAGCACGCCAAATACGCATACCATACCTCAGCTAATTATATGTAAGCGTGAACTAGTGAAATGACAGTTCACATCCTTAGCACACAGAATTCCAGCTTCTACCCTCTGGGCGTAGGTTTATAAAAAAAAAAAAAAAAAAGCAAAGTGAAGGGACATTCAGCCAAGTATGGTGACCCATACTCAGAATTTGTGCTCTGCATTCTACCCATCCGAAATGCACACACACAGAGCAGTGAACACACACACTGTGAGCACACACCCGGAGCAGTAGGCAGCCATTTATGCTGCTGCGCCCGGGGAGCAGTTGGGGGTTCGATGCCTTGCTCAAGGGCACCTAAGTCTAGGTATTGAAGGTGGAGAGAGAGCTGTTCATGCACTACCCCCACCCACAATTCCGTCCGGCCTGAGACTAGAACTCACAACCCTTCGATTGGGAGTCCAACCCTCTAACCATTAGGCCACGACTTCCCCAGGTGTAGAACAAAAAGACACAAAAACAGTTTTGTTCCTGCAGCCATTACTTTGAGGAATAAGTTCTAGCTTATAGTGTACTTGGTTTTTATGTATTTTACTTCCTTTACTTCCTTTAGACTACTGATTTTTTAAATGTTTCATTTATTCTGGACCGATAAGAACTTTTTAATGATGTAGTTTTGATGATATGGGTGATATGTGCTCTTTCATATGTGTGTATGAGGACTCTGCAAACAAAATCTACCTTCGGGTATAAAGGAACTTGAACTTGAACTTGAATTAGTGGCATTGACGGAGGTTTGGAAAATAGCTGAAGGACAAACAGTTACCATTTACACAGATTCTTGTTACTCTTTTGGGGTTTTTCATGATTTTGGGGCATTATGGAAACAGGAAATTTCTCAAGTCTGATGGTAAGCCTGTTCTAAACCATGATAAAATAGCAACACTGTTAGAAGAAATTTTGCTACCAAAGTCAGTTGCTATCTGCAAATGTGTCACACATTCCAAAACTTCTAATTTTGTGTTTTAGGTAACAAGTAAGCTGATACCATGGCGAAGGACGCAGCACTGAGAACAGGACGTTATTTTACCTGTGTAACAGTTAACAATAATTAATTCACACTCCCTTCTGATTATCTTACAGCAATGCAAACTTTTGCCCCAGCAGAGGAGAAGAAACAATGGGTGAAGGCCGAGAGCAAACTGAAAACAGTCTAAGTACTGAAGACAGACCATGTCTGCCAAAACACTTTTTCCCACACTATGTGAAACTTGTACATGTCCTTAGATCACATGAGTAAGGGGGAATATTTGATTGGCTAAATCAATATTGGTTCACAAGGGAATTAAATTTCTTAGTGGAAAGGTATTGCATGATCTGTGCCACAAGCAAAGTGGACAAAGGGCAGATGATGCCTCAAGTGGCACACCCAATTCCAAATCAGCGATTTGATAATATAATGTACGAGGGACAATGGTACACCTTTTGCAAATGAAGCCATCAGTCAGGTGTGACATTAAAGAACAAATTAATGAAAGTGACATGACATTCAGCCAAGTATGGTGACCCATACTCAAAATTTGCGCTCTGCATTTAACCCATCCGAAGTGCACACACACAGAGCAGTGAACACACACACACACACAGTGAACACACACCCGGAGCAGTGGGCAGCCATTTATACTGCGGCGCCCGGGGGGCAGTTGGGGGTTCGATGCCTTGCTCAAGGGCACCTAAGTCATGGTATTGAGGGTGGAAAGAGCACTGTACATGCACTCCCCCACCCACAATTCCTGCCGGCACGAGACTCGAACTCACAACCTTTCGATTGGGAGTCCGAGTCACTAACCATTAGGTGTTGGGAGGTGTTGTGAGCAGATAGGACTGTCTTGGGTAAAAGCACTCTTATTTGTGTTAATGTATATGAGAATGAGGAAAATAAAGTCTAACTTGAGTCCACTTTTGAGTCCAACATTTGTTTGGCAGGCCAACTTCCAATGGAGTTGGACCAGAACCACAACCACTGTCCTCTACAGCCTTGTATGAAAGTGACATGCTAAAGCATTGTCGAAAGTTGTCTCTTGTACTTTCTCAGATATATTAGCAGGTAAAGGGTGCTCTGCCCAAGCCAGCGGAAGGAACTATGCATGATATCAGGTCTTGCTGATAACACACATAACTGAGGTGAAAGTAGTAGAGAGAGCTATGTGGCTACACGCAAGTCACTGCAGGAAGGTTCCAGCGCCACCAGAGGGCTACAGCTCAGTAAAGTGATTGACCAGTTGCCCCGTGCCAAGGGGGGCGTCTGGCAGACATAGGTGAACAAACATACAGTGGCGTATGGGAGCTGAACACGCAGCAAAATCACTGTGTGGGGGTGATCTGAGCTCAGTTTGGGCCAACGGATGACAGCGAGGGACTTGAGCTGTTAGGAAACATACCATCAGACCACTGCAGCGAAACTACATGACCAACTCGACAAGAGGGAACACAGGCTGTGGAATGGAGCTGAGAAGTTATTCCATGCTGTAATTCCGTCACTTGGGGTCAGCCTTCTTCAAATCTAAGTCAAAATCACAAAGTATGAACTGATAAGTTTCATGAACACTACCAAGGTGATGGTTAATCTACAATTCCTCCATTTGAACTTTTGATACTCTGTGCTAAGTATGATAAAGGTCACGTACCCCGTCTGTGAAGGAATGAAGAATTTAGGGAGGATTCTGAGGAAGTGACGGTAAATGTTATCCAAGGCAATAAAATGCCAAGGAGAGGTTCAGGCGCTGCCGCAGTCCGATGGTGAAGACTTATGGTGTTTTTGTGTAGTTTTCAGTCAAAATGGTGGCAGCACAAGTCACGTCATGGGCACAGCTGTTGCTGCGGAGCGTTCTATTGAGTTTTGCCTCCTGGGCTTCTTTACTATATTTGCTACTACTACTACTAATAAAATGAAACAAATATTATTTTGTAAGAAAAATCACACAACATTTATTCTTCAGGTTTAAACTTTAATAGTAAACCCCCTTTGTTTACCAAAAAATTAAGTTAGCTTATTTTCAATAGTTAAATGATCATTTAAATTATTATTTTAAGCCTTTAACTGATAACCAGAAAAATGTAAATACACAACAGGGAATTTGTGAGAAAAAAAAATATCATGAGGCAACTTCAGAAACAGAGAATAAATTAAAGTTGTTTTATGCATTCAAATAATTAGTCATGCTAAAACAATAAACAAATATCATTTTGGAATTGCAACAATAAAAATGATTGTTTTTGCCCTCATTTCCATGAGCTGAACTCAAAGATTTTAGACTTTTCCTATGTACACAAAAGGCATATTTCTCTCAAAAACTGTTAACAAATCTAAGGAATGAATGGTGCTAAGCTAAACGCTAGTATTGTGGCACCGTGCAGTACCACGCCGTATAGGTGTAGTGTGCTACAGCGATTGATTCCATGCACTGAGACAGAAGAGGTACGCAAGTTGAGGGAAGAACAGTGGAATTGTAATGATGAAACAGAGGTTCAGATCCATGTGCAGAACTTTTAATGAAAATGGTCAGACACACAATGATCAGCAACGGCGTCAGGTATAAGGGGATAACCAGAATCAAAAACAGCAGATGTCGAGGGCAGGCAGCAGAGAATCAGAGTCGGTATAAACAATCCAAAGGTCAAATACAGAGAGATCAAACACAAGGAAAATGCTCAGAAATGACAGACACAGCAAATCAAGACTTCGCAGTGAGTGAGAGTGAGTGTGCTGCTTATATGTGTGTGTAAATGAGGTGCAGGTGTGGCAAGGAAATTGGCTGATGAGGTGCAGGTGTGGCAGGGTGATTGTGATGCAGTGACTTATGGGTAATGTAGTTTGGGTGTGGTGCAACAGTATGATAGGTGCTAGTGTCCAAGTGACATCTGGTGGTTGATGGGTGGAATGGTCCTGAGTGGCGTGCCCTCTACTGAAGCTCATGGGCACTCCATCTAATGATCGTGACAGGAATATGGAAAAACAGTGGCGTGTTCCTTTCAACACTTTCAAGAACATGTTTTTTTTTTCAATTAGTACTTTACAGGCGTTGAATCCATATATCTGAAATTCAAGTACTTTCAAGAAGCGTGGGAACCCTGAACATGAGCGAGAGAACTGGTGTTCAGCCACACATATAGGAAGCCAAATGCACTGAAAGTGGGACAAACAGCGCAATGTTACAGAGCTCGTTTCTGACCTGTCATCAGTGTGAATCAATAGACTGAGCCGTGCTACTGAACAAATCTCGATCTACGAACGGCACGGACTAATCTCACAAGGGCAGCTGATTAGTTCAAAATATTTAATGTGCGCACACACAAATGATGTGGCGTTACACTGCGAGAGAGTGAAAATGGCAGGTCTGGTAAGACTGATTTGATTTAAAGGGCATTAAAAATGAGCAGTGGGTGGATTTTTATCTTTGTAGT
Source organism: Carassius auratus (assembly GCF_003368295.1). Classification (NCBI taxonomy): domain Eukaryota; kingdom Metazoa; phylum Chordata; class Actinopteri; order Cypriniformes; family Cyprinidae; genus Carassius; species Carassius auratus. The sequence continues at coordinate 18,449 of NW_020526035.1, read as the reverse complement.
TTGGTTGTGCTTACATAAACACATTTAAGTCCAAAGTGAATTTTGCATAATAGGTGCCCTTTTAAAGCAACTGTATAAAAGTTTATAGGCAAAATTAGGAAGTGATATTTCTCTTTGTGTTTTGCCCTTTTATTAATATAAAAGGAATAGTTCTCCCAAAAATATAAATTCTGTCATCTATCTGTCAGTTCTGTCACAGTGTTTTATTTTCATTCTTTTCATTTACTCACACAAAGCTGTTTTAAACCTGAATGAGTTTATTTCTTCTGCTGAACATAAATGCTGTTTTGAAAAATGTAAGAAAACTGAACAGTTACTGGTCCACAGTGACTTCCATATTGTAAAAGAAAAGAAACCGAAGGTTGCTGCTGATTTATTTCAGTGTAGTGACGTATTTCAACCTGAAACGGAATGGTGATTATTCACCTTATTTTCCATGGCAACAACGGTGCCGCCATTGCGCTCGTTTTGTCATATTACTTCCGGCTGAGGGACCGGACGTAACATACCTAAGCTAGTGGCTAGATAACAGAATGCAAATATATCAAGTATTGTATGCTCAGTTAGGGGCTGCATAACAATTGTATAAAAAAAAAAAAAAAACAATTGCACCAACGATGTAGTGAACACATTGTGAAGCGGTCGGAGTGTTGTGGTGCACTTTACAATTTACACCCACCACCTAAAGAAGAGAAGCACATTGAGGAAATGGATGAAGGCGCTTCATTTGAAGCACTCACTCAAGCGCTCTTATGTGTGTTCGTACCATTTCATGGACGGGAAGGTGACTGACAAACACCCTTACCCCGAGAAATGTCTCGACTACGATGTTCCGTTAAAGAGGTCACGCCGAGAGATGAAAATGTTGTCAGATTTGGGTAAGCTAACCTTAGCTTGTGTTTGCTCGCCTAACGTTAGATTTATGAAGTCTGTTCTATGAATACATTTAAGATCAGTAACAGGCAGTTAACGAAGTACAACGAATTTTCCATGATTACCCTTGTCCACCTATTTATTTAATATTTACGGTAGTACAAGATATTATAGTACATTACAATAGCTCACATTATTCCTGTTACAGAGATTGCAGGTGATAGCTGACATGATCAGACGCAGAAAAAATTGAGCTTGTTCAACAAAAACATAATTTAGAGGATATATATAAACGGAAGCCTGAAGGCGCCTTTTTTGATTCCTTACCTCACATAAAACAAATTAATAATTAAGATTGTAATCTGTGTGATGCACCCATTAGTCTTTGATAAATTCTTGATTCTATAAATAATTTAAAAAGTAACAAATCCCCAGGTACTGATGGGCTTTCTGCAGAGCTTTATAAAGCATTTAGTAAAAATTAGCACCTTTTTTACATAAAATGTTTTTAGAGAGTATTGAGAAAACAAAGCTTCCTCCCTCTTTATGTCAAGGGCTAATAACTTCAGATTCCCAAGCAAAATAAAGATCCCCTTCTATTAGAAAATTGGCGCCCGATTTCCTTATTGAATACCGATTATAAAATTATTGCCTTGGTTTTAGCAAAGAGGCTAAAACTTATTCTTAATAATATAATAGATGAGTGCCAATCAGGGACATATTTCTAATAATATACGCTTGATTTTTGACTTGTTGGATTATTCAGATCTTATTTCTACTGATAGCTTTATCCTCTTTCTTGACTATTATAAAGCATTTGATTGCTTAGAACACAAATTTATGTTACAAGCCCTGCACAGATTGGGTTTCGGTAATTTTTTTTGCAAATGTTTTAAAATGCTTTACTGTAATGGTAATAGCTCTATTCGACTCAATAATGGCTCCTCTCCTAGATTTTCTTTAAAGCGTGGTGTAAGACAAGGTTGCCCCATTTCCCCATATCTTTTTTTAATAGCTAAACATTACATTTACATATTAAAGAGGGCCCTGTGAAGGGAATTTCTATTGCTGGTACGGAATTGTTTATTAGCCAACTGGCAGATGATACAGCATTGTTTCTAAGAGATGTCTCTCAGATCCCTTTGCTTCAACCTCTCTTCAGTCTTTCTCTAATGCATCTGGCCTTTTCCTTAACATTAATAAATGCGAATTACTCCCGATAAAAAAATGTGCTTCAACCTCTATCTCTAACATTCCCATCAAAGAAAGTGTCACCTATTTAGGAATAAAAATAATAAAAGATACTAAACTGAGATGTCAGATGAATTTTAGTTGAGTTGAGGAGAAAACACAAAAAATGTTTTACCTTTGGTTGTTAAGAGATCTATCTTTGAAAGGCAGATTTCCCGCTTATCATATGCTGCTCAGTCTTTATTTGTGGATAAATCTACTTGCAAGTTGATTGACGTAACGTTGCTCAAATTTCTTTGGAAAAATAAAACAGTTATTTTGAATTCTTATAATAAAGTTGGCTTAAATTTCATTGATTTTGATTCCCTTAACAATACCTTAAAAATTAAATGGCTTAAACGTTTCCTACACAATCAATCTTCTATTTGGAGTATAATCCCAAGATATATCTTTTCTCAATTAGGAGGTATACATTTTCTTTTAATGTGCAATTATTCAGTTAATAAACTTCCTGTCAAGCTTTCCAATTATCATCAGCAGATGCTTATGGCTTGGAGACTTATTTACAAGCATAATTTCTCGTCACACAATTTTTTTTTAATTTGGAACAACTGTAATATTCTACATAGGAGGAAATCTTTGCTTTTTGAAAACTGGTTCAATAATGGAGTGATGTTAGTAAACCAGCTATTTGATAGTGAAGGTAATTTATTTAATTATTCCTGTTTTGTCAGGATACCATTTACCAGTATCTAGTAAAGAATTTAATACAGTTTTCAAGGCCATCTCTTTGGAAATCTGTATGCTGTTTAGAAACAATAACAGTGCTACAGTGACTTCTGTTTATCCCCCTAGCCCTGAATCCACTGTGGTTGGTTCTATTTGTTTTTCAATGCATAAATCCAACTATAAAATCAGGTCATTATTTTTGGACCCTCATACTTCAATTCCTTACTCCATTTCTTATTGGAATAACCTTTTGATTATATTAAATGGTCATATGTATGGTCACTTCCTCAGAATTTTTTTCTAACAAATAAAGTTAGATCCTATAAAATTATTCAAAGATTTTATCCAGTTAAATCATTTTTAAAGAAATTTAGAAGTGATATTGATACGTCCTGCTCTGTTTGTGAAGCCTCTTCTTCAGTTTCTGTTGATCATTTGTTTTGGGAATGTCCTTTTGCTCGGTCTTTCTAGAATAATATTAATGCTCTGATAGTCCAAAAGGTTTTTTGTAATTTTTCTTTATCATATAGACACATTCTTTTTGGGTTTTATTTTAAAGACAATAATCTAATTAATGCAAGTTTTTGTATAAACCTTCTTTTATATATTGGAAAGTTTCATATCCATAAATGTAAATATATGAAAAGTAAACCCCACTTTAGCTTTTTCAAAGAAGAATTGAAGATGTATTTAAATACAATTTCAACTTCTGTTAACATGAAAGAGAATGCCTTAAGTGGCTGTAATATAATATATTCCATTATATTTTGACGACAAATGTCGAGAGCGCATCATAGTAGCGCGAAAGCACATTAAATATAATGCGGATTTCCTTTGCGCTCGCACATAACTCAAACTGTGTCCTGTGAAACTCTCAAAACTCTCTCACATTTGTCATTAAAGTAACACCATACAAAACAATATACAATATGATTCGTTGACACCACTGCATGAATCCGTGAACACAGTTTCCAAACCCGAGGAACGGACGCGAAAAGTGTGCGCACGGATTATGAATTTGTGGGTAATTTACAGATATAAAACCCGAAGGTACGGCTTACAAAATCTGAGCGCACGGATTGAAAATGCATTAATCCGTGGGCACGATTTGTTAAATCGAGGGAACAGTTTAGGAAGTACGGTTACTTCCAGGGCTCCGTTAGCAAACAATAGATGAAAAAAAAGACTCGCACTTACCGTACAACTCTCAGTACTCTCACGCAGCTCCGCTGTCCGCTCACTTACTCGCGCATGCGCACACCGAGTGATCCTCACGAGCCCTGCTACAGAGTGACGTCATCGCGTCTCGATCAAACCCCGCCCCCTCCATCTGATCTAACGGGACGCGAGACTGACTAAATAATTACATTACACTCACAATGCGCAATACTCTACCAACTGAGCTACAGGAACACAAAGAAATAAGAGCAGTAACACAACATACATACAGTATAGCGAGAATCACAGTGTTTTCAACTGTTATACTTAACAATAGTTCATAATAGCATCAAAGGAACAAACTGAAAAAAAGAGAAAGAAGGGAAAAAACTACAAGGGTTTTATTAGAAAAGGATAAAAAATTATATACATTCTTATTTCTTAGATCTTTTAAAGTTTCAATGTAATGCTTCAATTTAAAATTATGTAATGTTAGGTTTATTATTATACCATTTTTGTTTTTTAAAAAAAGTGAAAGTCGTGACATTTGCCAAGTATGGTAACCCAAACTCAGAATTGGTGCTCTGCATTTAACCATCCAAGTGCACACCCGGAGCAGTGAACACACACACACACACACTGTGAACACACACTCGGAGCAGTGAACACACACACACCCACACTGTGAACACACACACACACACACACACACACACACTCACACACTGTGAACACACACCCGGAGCAGTGAACACACACACACTGTGAACACAAACCCGGAGCAGTGAACACACACATACACACACTGTGAACACACACCCGGAGCAGTGAACACACACACACACCACACACACACACACACACACTGTGAACACAAACCTGGAGCAGTGAACACACACACACCCACACTGTGAACACACACACACACACACACACTCACACACTGTGAACACACACCCGGAGCAGTGAACACACACACACACACACTGTGAACACAAACCCGGAGCAGTGAACACACACATACACACACTGTGAACACACACCCGGAGCAGTGAACACACACACACCCACACTGTGAACACACACACACACACACTCACACACTGTAAACACACACCCGGAGCAGTGAACACACACACACACACACACACACACACTGTGAACACAAACCCGGAGCAGTGAACACACACACACACCCACACTGTGAACACACACACACTCACACACTGTGAGCACACACACTGTGAACACACACCCGGAGCAGTGAACACACACACACACACACACACACACTGTGAACACAAACCTGGAGCAGTGAACACACACACACACCCACACTGTGAACACACACACACACACACACACACTCACACACTGTAAACACACACCCGGAGCAGTGAACACACACACACACACACACACACACACACTGTGAACACAAACCCGGAGCAGTGAACACACACATACACACACTGTGAACACACACCCGGAGCAGTGAACACACACACACACACACACACACACACACACACACACACACTGTGAACACAAACCCGGAGCAGTGAACACACACACACACACCCACACTGTGAACACACACACACTCACACACTGTGAGCACACACACTGTGAACACACACCGGAGCAGTGAACACACACACACACACACACACACACACACACACTGTGAACACAAACCCGGAGCAGTGAACACACACATACACACACTGTGAACACACACCTGGAGCAGTGAACACACACACACACACCCGGAGCAGTGAACACACACACACACACACACACACACTGTGAACACACACCCGGAGCAGTGAACACACACACACCCACACTGTGAACACGCACCCGGAGCAGTGAACACACACCCACACTGTGAACACGCACCCGGAGCAGTGAACACACACCCACACTGTGAACACACACCCACACTGTGAACACGCACCCGGAGCAGTGAACACACACCCACACTGTGAACACACACCCGGAGCAGTGAACACACACATACACCCGGAGCAGTGAACACACACCCGGAGCAGTGAACACACACACACACACACACACACACACACACACACACACACACACACACACACACACACACACACACACACACACACACACACACACACACACACACACACACACACACACACACACACACACACACACACACACACTGAAGTCGTGGCCTAATGGTTAGAGAGTCGGACTCCCAATCGAAAGGTTGTGAGTTCGAGTCCTGGGCCGGCAAGAATTGTGGGTGGGGGGAGTGCATGTACAGTTCTCTCTCCACCTTCAATACCAGACTTAGGCCTTGAGCAAGGCATTGAACCCCCAACTGCTCCCCACACACACACACACACACTGTGAACACACCCGGAGCAGTGAACACACACACACACACTGTGAACACACCCGGAGCAGTGAACACACACACCACACACTGTGAACACACCCGGAGCAGGGAACACACACACACACACTGTGAACACACACACACTTAGTGCCAATTGGGCATCGTTTAAATGCCACGGCCTACCTGAGCATTGTTTCTGACCATGTCCATCCCTTTATGACCACCATGTGCCCATCCTCTGATGGCTACTTCCAGCAGGATAATGCACCATGTCACTCTTGCCAGTTAGGTCACACATTCATGTACACACGCTCCACAAACTCAGGATCAAAGCCTGAATTGACAAAGAAAGTTGATGATCATCATCATGGTACCAACAAAGCAGGATTGGAGAGGTTTGGCTATGTCAACTGAAAACTAATCCTGTAACTCTGAATTTGTTCAGCTACTATCATGGTACAGGCTCATGAAGTTGAGTTTTTTTGCAAAAAAAAAAAAAAAAACTTTTTGATTTTACAGCTTTGATTTAAAGTTGCAGGGAGCTTCAGAATATTCCATTATAATATATAATAGAGTTATGAATTAAAAATATTTTAAAAAAACTCCCATAAAAAGCATTAAGAAATGTATCTAAACATCTAAAATCAGAAATTAAGAAGTAGTGTAGGAAAATCCAATAAAGAAGACTGACTTGGATGTGAAAAACTCAGAACAGTGTTCAGTGAGTGTGCTAATGCAGAAAGCTTAGGGGATAGTATCACTCCATACTAGTCAGTACTAAAGATAACTCCAGCAGTTTGTGAGTGTGGTGATGTCACACCACGCTGTCAGTCTCTGTTTCCCTGGGTGTCCACTAGTGGGCTCACTTTCCCTTAGGCACTTCACCATAGGCAATATAATTCCTCTAGTCTGGTCCTGTCTTCACAGTAATTGCACTCCAGTTAATTGCACCAGGTGCAGGCACTCAATTGTCATTAGCCTCCTTATACCTGTCTTTCACTGTTGTTTGTATGGAGTCCTTACCCTTCGATGTTCCAGTCTTCTCGGTCCCCGAGATTCCTCTACTCTCATATTCCATGTTCCCGTTTCGTTTCCTTCCCTTTCCTGTTCCCTTCCTTGTTTTGTTATTTTGTTTGTTTGGACTGCATTCTGGTTTTGACCCTGGCATGTTTAACAACGATTTTGGATTACCTCAAATAAACATACCCGCGATTGGATCTCTTGTCTCCCTGTGTTTCACTGGTGCACGATTCGTTACAGAAGGACTCCATCCAAAGAGATCCAGCGGTATGTCAGCTCCAATTTCCTCCCCAGCCATCAAGCGGGAGAGGAATGGTTCCGTGGAACCAGGGGAGGTCGCTCAGGAGTGAGTAATCGAGAGGAGATCTGGCAGCGATCTCCACTGTGGCCTCCCGTTGACCCGGGGTTCGGATGGGAGCCGCCGTTTCCCCATCATGGACAGAGAGGGGAGAGTTGGCGCAAATCGGCTGTGCCAGCGCCGCTTAGCAAGATGGCCACCAGTCCAGTGGCGCTGCACAAGATGGCCGCCAACCCAACGCCGCTGCGCAGCATGGCGGCCAACCCAGCACCACGAGGCAAGATGGAAGCCAGCCCCACACCACAGCACAAGATGGCCGCCAGCTAAGCGCCACAGCACAAAATGGCCGCCAACCCAGTGCCACGATGCAAGATGGCTGCCAACTCAGTGCCAACGCCCAAGATGGCCGCAGAGACGTCTTTGGATTATTTCTCCATGCTGTCAAAGATCTTAGAGATTCCCAAGACTGTTCACGTTATGTCTGCTGAGCCAGTACCACAGTACAAGATGGCCACCAGCCCGGAGCCCCGGCAGAGGATGGCAACTACAGTGGACCTTCCAGAGTCGAGTCAGGTTCCGGTTGACCCTCCAGAGTCGAGTCAGGTGTTCATGGACCTTCCAGAGTCAGGAAAAAAATACTAAAGTATCAAAGAAACAACAAAACAAGAAAACAAAATGAAAACTGTATCCACAATATACAATACGTTTGGCTGACGCAACATTTACCCGCTGGAAGACAGTCAACTCTCCTCGAACAAACATTTAATCGACTATAGATACCACAAGACAAAGACAAGGACAGTGTATGAGTGTGTGTGTGTGTGTGTGAGTGTGTGTGTGAGAAATGATCGCCAAGAGACGGGTTTAAAGGGAAACGCTAGGTGGAGAAATGTCCATGTGCCATCGGCCTGACGTGTGCACCCGCTTTGCCGTCAGCAGAAATAGCAGGTAAGGAGAGGGGAATGAAAAGTGAATGGGGTATGTATGCAGGTGTGTATGTGTGCGTGCGTGCCCAGCGAGGTGTCTACTTCACCACAATCCTCCAGAATCAAGTCAGATTCCTGTTGACCTTGCAGAGTCAGGGTTAGTTACCGTTGACCCTCCAGAGTCAGGGCTAGTTCCTGTCGATCTTCCAGAGTCGAGTCAAAATCCAGTTGACTGTCCAGAGTCGAGTCAGGCTCCTGTTGACCATCCAGAGTCGAGTCACGTTCCAGTTGATTCCCCAGAATCAAGTCAGATTCCTGTTGACCTTCCAGAGTAGAGTCAGGTGCCCATTGATTTTCCAGAGTCGAGTCAGGTTCCGGTTGACCCTCCAAAGTTGAGTCAGGTGCTTGTGGACCCTCCAAAGTCGAGTCAGGTGCTCATGGACCCTCCAGAGTCAGGGTTAGTCACAGTCGACCTTCTAGAGTCAGGGTTAGTCACAGTCGACCTTCTAGAGTCAGGGTTAGTCACCGTCGACCTTCCAGAGTCAGGGTTAGTCATCGTCGACCTTCCAAAGTCAGGGCTAGTTCCTGTTGACCTTCCATAGTCGAGTCATGTTCCAGTTGATTCCCCAGAATCAAGTCAGATTCCGGTTGACCTTCCAGAGTCGAGTCAGGTACCCATTGACTTTCCAGAGTTGAGTCAGGTTCCGGTTGACCCTCCAAAGTCGAGTCAGGTGCTCATGGACCCTCCAGAGTCAAGGTTAGTCACTGTCGACCCTCCAGAGTCAGGGTTAGTCACCGTCGACCTTCCAGAGTCAGGGTTAGTCACCGTTGGCCCTCCAGAGTCAGGGCTAGTTTCTGTGGACCTTCCAGAGTAGAGTCAGGTGACCGTTGAATTTTCAGAGTTAAGTCAGGTTCCGGTTGAACCTCCAGAGTCTAGTCAGGTGCTCATGGACCCTCCAGAGTCAGGGTTAGTCACCGTTGACCTTCCAGAGTCAGGGTTAGTCACCATTGACCTTCCAGAGTCAGGACTAGTCACCATGGACTTTCCAGAGACAAGGCTAGTCACCGTTGACCTTTCAGAGTCAAGTCAAGTCACTGGTGACCTTCAAGGACAGAGTCAAGTCACTGGTGACCTTCAAGGACAGAGTCAAGTCACTGGTGACCTTCAAGGACAGAGTCAAGTCACTGGTGACCTTCAAGGACAGAGTCAAGTCACCGGTGACCTTCAAGGACAGAGTCAAGTCACCGGTGACCTTCAAGGACAGAGTCAAGTCACCGGTGACCTTCAAGGACTGAGTCAAGTCACCGGTGATCTTTAAGGACTGAGTCAAGTCACCGGGGATCTTCATGAACAAATGCAAGTCACCAATAATCTTCATGAGCAGAGTCAAGTCAGCACCGATCTTCTGGAATCCAGTAGAAACACCATAGGATTACCAGAGTTTCGTCCTCCCGTTGGTCTGGCTGCACGAATGTGGTGGTCTTCTGCTCTGCCCTGGGGCCCTTCGCCCTCGACCACAAGGATGTGGCGGTCTTCTGCTCCGTCCTGGTGGGCGTCACGTGAGGCCCTTATGGACTTATGTTTTTGTTTTCTTTTGTTTTTTTCTGTCTGTTTCCTCCTTTTGGACCTGGCCCTCCATCCCTTCCCCTGATCCTCCGCCGGTCCACCTCCCTCCTGGGTTTCTAGTCTGTGTCTGTCATTCCATTTCCCTCTAGGACCTGGCCCTCCATCCCTCTCCCTGATCCTCCGCCGGTCCACCTACCCCTGGATTCCTTGTTTTGTGTTGCACTTCTCTTGTCTCTGTCTCCCCATTTTACCTGGTTGTCTTGTCTCTGTCTCCCCATTCTACCTGGTCCTCTTGTCTCTGTTTTACCATGTTATCTGGCCCTCCGTCCCTACCCCAGTCCTCCGCCGCTCCACCTCCCTCCTAGTCTCTTTTTCTGTTGGTTTTCCCTTGGTTTTGGGTGGAGCATCTGGCAGCTGCTCCGTGGAGGAGGGGGTAATGTCACGCTGTCAGTCTCTGTTTCCCTGGGTGTCCACTAGTGGGCTCAATTTTTTTTTTTTTTTTGTTTGGACTGCATTCTGGTTTTGACCCTGGCATGTTTGACAACGATTTTGGATTACCTCAAATAAACATACTTTGGATTGGATCTCTCTTCTCCCTGTGTTTCACTGGTGCACGATTCGTTACATGTGAAAGCATTGCTAAAATATATAGAAAATGAAATTACGCAGCCAATGTTATTCTAAGTCATGAATTTGGATCTTAACCCTTGTTTAGTGTTTTTTATCAAAATGAAAATTATACTATTATACATTTTCCCAAACTCAGACTCATTGGCCTTGGCTCATTTTCTGTGAAGAACATTTCTAAAAACAAATGCTCAATGACCACTCACTGCAAATATCAACCAAATATTTAGTTTATATTGCTTGAAATTGGGATGAATTAGACATTTGTTGAGTATTTTAACATTTAATATTTGATTGTTTTAAATTAAAAATCCAAAGCTGCAATGGGTCAACCAGACCCAAAAACACTGGCTGTGAACAATATTCACAAACAGCCTTTGCGGCCATGTTGGTACAGGACAATAGCTCATAATTGGCCTCCGTGGCCATAACAGAACAGACTAAGAGTTCTAAGGTGGTCTTTGTGACTGTAATGGGCAGGGCTGAGAGTTCATGATTGGCTTCAAAAGCCCTATTCGGACGGGACTAGTTTTACAGGGGGTCGTTAGAGAAATCGGTGTTTCACAGACGTACTTGGTGATTTTAATCCCGTCTGAATCTGCCATGTCTGTGTTTTTCTCACACAACCTCTGTGATAATTCCAGAGCAAATTACCTACCGTTTTTCAGCAAACTCAGTGATCCTCTGAGAAAACTAATCCCGTCCGAATGCAAATGTCTGTGATTGCCGATGATATTTTATTTCACAACGCGTTTCCTTGTGTGTTTTGGCCAACGTGAATTACCGTAGATGCTCTTACCGCGCGGATGTTTGATATATTTGCTTAGCGGCAAATAAATAATGATAAAAAAATAATACAACTAATAAAATCAAGAGCAAGATCGCGTAAACTGTTAATACCGGCTATTGTAATATCAGCATCAGGTAAGATTACTCACGTTCATTTATGTACTCAGTTACATAATGTTTTAATTACATTTAATAAAAAAAAGGAAAACAAGTTAAACTAAAGGAACCACACATTAACATGGTTTTGCTATACTAGCCATTTAGTATTTATTGTGTAATAATACTAATGGCAATCATTCTGAATGAATGCAATGCACGCATACAGAGCGCGTGATCTCTGTGACGCCCAGATGCAAAAATCAGACCCTCCCACCTCTGTAATAAACACGGAGATACTAGTCCCGTCCGAATTGGTACATGAAAATCACAGACGTCAGGTGGTAAGAATCGAAACTCAAACGTAGTTTAGAAAACTAGTCCCGTCCGAATAGTGCTTAAGGCTGAGATAGTTTTGACAGGAGATTCAATGACCGTCTTCATGACCTCTTCAGGATGGGGAAGTCATGGCCTAGTGGTTAGAGAATTTGACTCCTAACCCTAGGGCAGTGGGTTGGCTGTATGTCACTTAAGTTTTGCAGCATCCGCCGCCACCTCTGGATAAATCATACTGTGCGCCATCACCTCTAGAGCTTCTGGTGGTATATGCAGCCCAAACACACCATGAAGTGATCCCCATAATGGGATCTTACAGATAAATCAGTTTGGGAACAGGAAGGTTTTAGAGCGCTGGTTTAGGGCTACCAGATGCATGTAGTGAAACCAATGATGGACCCTCCACACTGGATGCTAGTCTGGGAAACCTTAGAACTGACCACAAAGATATAGCTACAAAACACAATATGAAAACACTACAGACGAACAGATGAGACGTCACAATACTCTGGGAGATCAGCTGAGACATGATGAGGCTCTGGATAATCAGCTGGAATGTTACGTGACTCTGGATGTCAGCTGCGACCTGAAGTGACTCTGGATGATCAACTGTGCTATTACGTGAGTCTGGATGACCAGCTGTGACATTACGTGCCTCTGGATGATCAGCTGTGACCTGAAGTGACTCTGCATGATCAACTGGGACATTACGTGCCTCTGGACGATCAGTTGTTACGTGATGAGACTCTGGACAATCAGCTGTGACATTACTTGAGTCTGGACGATCAGCTCTGATGTGGTGAGACTCGTACGAGGCTCTGGAAGATCACCTGAGACGTGACTCTGGAGGATCAACTGGGACGTTATGTGACTCTGGACGATCGGCTGTGACCTGACGTGACTCTGGATGATCAGCTGTGCGGTGATGACTCTCTGGACGATCAGCTGAGACGTAACAAGTCTCTGGATGACCAGCTGTGGAGTGATGAGACTCTGGACGATCAACTGTGATGTGACAAGAGTCAGGATTATCAACTGGGACGTCACATGACTCTGGATAATCAGCTGTGATGTGACGAGTCTCTGGATGACCAGCTTTGACATGACGAGACGTGGAGGATTGTAATGTAACAGGAGCTAATTTAAATACTGAGGTGCTAAACCATTCAGGGCTTTATAAGTAATAAGCAAGATTTTAAAATATATATGATGTTTAATAGGGAGCCAGTGCAGTGTTGACAGGACCGGGCTGGCGGGCTAATATGGTCATACTTTCTTGGTTCTAGTAAGAACTCTTGCTGCTGCATTTTGGACTAGTTGTAGTTTGTTTAGTAATTGGCAGAACAACCACCCAATAAAGCATTACAATAATCTAACCTTGAGGTCATGAATGCATGGATTAACATTTCTGCATTTTACATTGAAAGCATAGGCCGTAATTTAGAAATACTTTTGAAATGGAAAAATTCAGTTTTACAAATGCTAGAAACGTGGATTTCTAAAGAAAGATTGCTTTCCAATAGCACACCTGGGTTCCTAACTGATGACGAAGAATTGAAAGAGCAACCATCAAGTCTTAGTGTTCTGGGTTATTACATTTTTAGTTTTTAGGTCCTAATTACTCGTCATCTAGTTTTTTATATCGACTATGCATTCCATTAGGTTTTCATATTGGTGTGTTTCACCAGGCCGTGGAGAAATATAGAGCTGAGTATCATCAGCATAACAGTGAAAGCTAACACCGTGTTTCCTGATGATATTTCTCAAGGGTAACATGTAAAGCATGAAGAGTAACAGCCCTAGTACTGAGTCTTGAGGTACTCCATACTGCACTTGTGATCGATATGATATATCTTCATTCACTGCTACGAACGGATGGTGGTCATATAAGTACGATTTAAATCATGCTAATGCACTTCCATTAATGTCAACAAAGCGTTCTAGTCTGTACAAAACAATTTTGTTGTCAATTGTGTCAAACGCAGCACTAAGATCCAATAAAACTAATAGAGAGATACACCCACGATCAGATGATAAGAGCAGATCATTTGTAACTCTAAGTACTGAGTCTCAGTACTATGATACGGTCTAAATCCTGACTGGAAATCTTCAAAGATACCATTTTTCATACTATAATTGTGAGGATACTACCTTTTCAAGTATCTTGGACAGTCTATAATTAACTAGTTCTTTGGGGTCAAGTTGTGTTGTTTTTGATGAGAGGCTTAATAACAGCCAGTTTGAAGGTTTTGGTGACATATCCTAATGACAATGAGGAATTAATAATAGTCAGAAAAGGATCTATGACTTCTGGAAGCACCTCTTTTAGGAGCTTAGATGGTATAGGTTCTAACATACATGTTGTTGGTTTAGATGATTTAACAAGTTTATACAATTCTTCCTCTCCTATAGTAGATAATGAGTGGAACTGTTCCTCGGGGGTCTATAGTGCACTGTGTGATGTGATACTCTAGCTGACGGCTGAATGGTTGCAATTTTATCTCTAATAGTATCGATTTTACAAGTAAAGTAGTTCATAAATTCATTACTGCTGTGATGTTGGGAAATGTCAACACTTGTTGATGCTTTTTTATTTTATTTAGCCACTGTATTGAATAAATACCTGGGGTTATGTTTGTTTTCGTCTAAAAGAGATCTAGCAGTTTTTTAATGTTTTTCTGTAGGATAGGTTACTTTCCCACCAAGCAATACGAAATACCTCTAGTTTTGTTTTCCTCCAGCTGCGCTCCATTTTTCGAGCTGCTCTCTTTAGGGTATGAGTATGCTCATTATACCATGGTGTCAAACTGTTTTCCTTAACCTTCCTTAAAAGTAAAGGAGCAACTGTATTTAAAATTCAAGAAAAGAGAGAGTCCATAGTTTCTGTTACATCATCAAGTTGTTCTGAGGTTTTGGATATGCTAACGAATTCGGATACATCAGGAAGATAACTTAAAAAAGCAGTCTTTTGTGGTAGAAGTGATTGTTCTACCATACTTTTAAACAGAAGTAGAATTTACAGTTTTAGCTATATGAAAGTTTGCATAAAACGAAATAACGATCTGATATATCATCACTTGGCTGCATAATTTCAACAACATCAATTCCATGTGACAGTATTAAATCTAGAGTATGATTTTGACAATGAGTAGGTCCTGAAACGTGTTGTCTAACCCCAATAGAGTTCATAATGTCTATAAATGCTGATCCCAATATGTCTTTTTCATTATCAACAAGGATATTAAAATCACCAAAACTTGATCTGCAGCCAGGCCTAGCTTTGATGTAAAATCACCAAGCTCTTTAATAAAGTATGTATGGTGCCCTGGTGGCCTGTATACAGTAGCCAGTACAAACATAACAGGGTATTTATCATTAACATTTGTTTCTCTGGATAATGTTAAATGAAACACCATTACTTCAAACGAGTTATACTTGAAGCCTGCCACCTAAGAAATCCTGAAGACATTGTTATAAATTGAAGCAACACCTCCCCCATTGCCTTTTAGACGAGGCTCATGTTTATAACAGTAATCTTGGGGGGTGGACTCATTTAAAATAATGTAATTATCAGGTTTTAGCCAGGTTTCTGTCAAACAGAGCACATCTAGATTATGATCAGTGATCATATTTACAAAAAAGTGCTTTCGTAGAAAGGGACCTGATATTCAATAAGCCAAGCTTTATCATTTGTTTATCTATATTACATCGTTTTTTTTATTTGTTCAACCTCAATTAAATTGTTAATCTTACATTGGTTTGGACATTTTTTTTGTATTTTCTAGTTCGGGGAACAGACACAGTCTCTATAGTGTGATATCTAGGTGAAAGAGTCTCTATGTGCTGAGAATTAACTGACCTCTGTGACGGGAGGCAGCTAGCAGATGGTCAGTTTAGCCAGTCTGTCTGCTTCCTGACCTGGGCCCCAGTTAGTCAAGTATAAACACTAAGACTATTTGCCATATTTCTAGAGAGAAGAGTGGCGCCACCCCAGGAGGGATGAAGACCATCTCTTTTCAACAGGTCAGGTCTGCCCCAAAAGCTCGTCCAATTGTCTATGAAACCTATGTTATTCTGTGGGCACCACTTAGACATCCAGCCATTGAGTGATGACAATCTGTTATGCATCTCACCACCATGGTAAGCAGGGAGGGGACCAGAGTATATTAGTGTCTGACATTGTGGTTGCAAGTTTACACACCTCTTTTTTGTGATCTCTGACTGGCGAAGTCGAACATCATTACCGCTGGCATGAATAACAATCTTACTGTATTTACGTTTAGCATTAGACAGCACTTTTAATAAATTTGCCAAGATGTCAGGCGCTCTGGCTCCTGGTAAACATTTGACTATGGTGGCTGGTGTCTCTATATTCACGTTCCGTACAATAGAATCACCAATAACTAGAGCACTTTCATCAGGTTTCTCAGTGGGTGCATCACTGAGTGGGGAGAACCTGTTTAATGTTTTGATCGGAACAGAAGAGCGGTGTTTTGACCCACGACTACGCTGCCTCACCGTCACCCAGTTGCCCTGTTGCAGGGGCTCTGTTGCCGGAACCGGAACAATGTACAGGAATCCCTGAGCTAGACGCATCCAAAGCCGTATCTAGAGCCCTAAACATTCTTACTGTCCTCAATTAAAGTTGGATGCGTGTCTTTAATTCTGAAACCTTCTCTGTCAGCCTAACTATTTCCCAGCATTTATCACATGTGAATCCCTCATCTGCGACAGAGATAGATAAACTGTACATGTGGCAAGAGGTGCAAATAACAATAGCAGGAAAAGCCATTACTCACCGTGCTTGATGAAATATCTTACCACAGTTTTTTTGATGAACTTGAAAAAAAACTGGAGAGAGAGAGAGAGAGAGTAGCAAGAGATAGTAGAGAGGAGAAAAGAAAACAGTGATAGGCACGAATGAAAACGCTAATACAGGTGCACTGCACTCACGAATTTCAAATAAAAGTGAACTATCAAATTAATCAGATTAGATTGATAGATAATATCAGAAATATGGTGGGTATTAAGTTATATTTTATTACTTTAAACAACAGAGAGTGATAGTAAGATTCTATTGAAAACAAAGCAACATGGAGCTACAATCACAAACAGCAGCAAGGGCATCAGGAAGCAGGAATAACACTGTCCAACAGCGACACCCACAGGTAGACACCCACAGTGACACACCTCACGATGAACAACTGGTAAATTCACATGACTCTAGACGATCAACTGTGATGTGTCGAGAGACTGGACATCAGCTGTAATGTGACGTGATTCTGGACGATCAGTTGTGTCAAGACGAAACTGGATGATCAGTTGTGATGTGAAGTGACTCTGGATGATCAACTGGGACGTGACATGACTCTGGGAGATAAGATCAGCTGGGTCATTACGAGAGTTTGGACGATCAACTGTAAAGTGACGAGACTATGGAAGATCAGCTGTAACATGACCAAACCCCTAAATATCAGCTGAGATGTGCCAAGGACCTGGAAGATCAGCTGTGACCTGACAAACTCTGGATGACCAACTATAACATGACTTAAGATGATTAAATGGGATGATGATCTGTCAACAGAGTAGTGATAAGCTTTCTTGATTAGGATGTCTGTGTGGTTGACTAAATTTTGTGTAAGCCGCCTTTATCTGCAAGGAGTCATAAAACAGGGATGGGTCGACAGCAACAACAGGTATAGCACAGGCACAGCAGAAAAGTCATCCAGAGACAGGCATGGATCAATCGATGGCGAATGTCAAGAGGTCAAGAGTAATTTATTTATAATTTGCATAGGTAACACTGGGAAACTGGGCATTGAAATGATTGTGACAAGGCTCAGACAACAAGGACAATAACAGGCCCACATATAAAAAAAATTAACATATACAGATATAAACATACATGGATGGTATGGAGATATTGAGTGACTTAAGTCACTATAGACAGAACAATAAACAGAGCAGTAAATAAAAAAATAAGGGGCAGTAACCGATACAATAAGGGTAGACATTGTTAAGAGATTTAACTAGTCCTGAGATACTAATATAGAATACTGGTGTAGAGCAGTGTCCAAAATGTATTTGTAGAATATCGCAGAGCTACAAGAAAAAACTATTAAAAGTTGCAGTGCAAGTACAATAAATAATAAACTTAAAGGCAGCATGTATTCCGGTTTTAGATGAAAGATAGTTGGCTGTTAATCAGTCTGATGGCTTGAAGATCAAAGCTATTTTTCAGTCTGGTTGTCCATGATCAGATGGATCGTAAGTGTCTGCCAGATGGCAGTGAGGCAAACAGGTGATGAGCAGGGTGAGTGCAGTCCTTGATGATGCTGCAAGCCTTTTTCAAGCAGTGAGTTTGATAGATATCCTGTAAGGCTGGGAGTTTATGTCCAATTATGAGCTCTGCAGTTTTCAATACTCTCTGTAATTTAATCCAAAGGGCAAGGCAAATGGTAATCT
>NW_020526034.1:0-23593 GCF_003368295.1 Carassius auratus | reverse complement strand
CGTAGACATATGAACTCGGTACACATATATAATCTCATCAATACAAAAACTTTCGTATTGCATATCATAGGCTCGCCCAACAGGAAGTTGGCTATTTAGGGTTTTAGTATCAAATTTTCGTCAAAGTTGTGGGGGCTTTGGGGTCCTTAACATACTCAAAAACTCTTGAAAATTTGCGCACACTTTGGAATCTGTGGCCTTAGGAGCCTGCAGAGGCTGGGACCCGGGCGTGGCACAGGGGGCTCTACGGCGCCCCCTGGAACACAGTCAGAAAATGTTGATGTATAGCTCACACATACTTGCACATATTCATATAAACTCAGTACACATATAGATCTCATCGTGCCGAACAACTTCGTATTGCATGTCATAGGCTCCACCCGAAGTCAGCTATTAGAGTTATGTAAAAAGCGCATGCTCTGGAATTTGAATACTTGTCATAGGTTTTTTTCTCGATTGCCGCCAAACTTGGTCAACATGATCTCAAGACACTGGGGATGAAAAATTGCCAGGGGATTTTTGATATCTCGAACGGTTTGCTCGTGGCGAGGCGTTGAAATTATGGCGAGAAATGAGAAAACAGGAAGTGTCTAATACCGTCCACATACATTTCCTGATTTTAATCAAACTTCATCAGATTATTCGTTGTATGATGTCGATCGCAATATGTGACTATTAGGAGTCAAAGTTATAGCGCCACCAACTGGCAGAAGGAAGTGTGTCATTTTCAAAATGATTTGAATTCAGCATCTTATTATTACTCGATTTGCTTCAAACTTCATCAGAATAATGTTAAAACACAGCCGATATAAATCTGCAAGGGGGATATTGATATCTAAAAAATTGTTGGCGTGGCAACATGTCAAACTGGAATACTTCTCAGGTGATTTTGAGGCAAATAACATACTTAGAATTTCACAAAACTCTGAACACACATCAGTATTTCTGATAGGAACTTAAATTGTGAATGGATTTTGGATAGCTTGAATGGTTTTGCCGTGGTGATTTTTTTAAATGACCTTACAAAGGGAATCATTATTGTATTTTTAAATTGCAGCTTCCCAAACACGTCAAAGAATTTTTTTCATACAGATGAAAAAGTCATTCTGAGGAAATATGCATAGTTTAACGACTTTACAACACTGTATGGATAACAGAAAATTAAAAAACTGTCAGACATCTTCATCTCACGCTGTCCCTCTGTTTGAGTATATGTGCTTCAGACTTCCATTGTCTGAGAGAAATTGCGCCCCTACAGGTTCAATTCCCCGGACTTTTACTTTCACTTTTAAATCGGTTAAAAATACAAACAAATACTTAGATTTAATTCACACTGACAAGCTAAACCAACATATCTGATTATTACCGGTTCAGGGCTCATGGATAAATTATTTCTGGCCCAGAGATACGTGAGAAATAGGAGAGATTGAATCACCGCTGTGACCACGAGCGTTCTGGAGTAAAGAGCTCAAGAAAAAACGAATTTATTCCTGTTTTAAAGCTTTTAAAAATAAATTATTACAGCGATATCACACAATCAACCAATTAGAACACACCAAGAGCTAAATTAAGATGTTTTTGAACTGTTTGTGTGAAAATGAAATATTTGCAGCTGCCTATCTGAAATCACCGCCTCCGATCAGCGCGTACAGTGTCCAGCTTAAAACAAACGAATTTATTCTTGTTTAAGAGCTTTTTTAAATAAAATATTACCACAAATGCACACAATAAACCCATTGTAACACAACAAGAGCTAAATGCAGGTGTTTGTGACCTGTTTAAGTGTGCAAGACTATTTGAAAGCGCGACTGGCAGAATAACATATCTCTCGAGCTGCAAGTTTCTGTCTTTCGTCGTACGAACGAAACACATCACGGACAAGATTATTTCAAAATACATAATAGCTTGGCGAATATAAACGAAAACAGCCACGTGAACATAAACTGGATCTACTGGATTTGAATATTAAAGTGACCACATTTACCACTTGCTTCTGTCTTCAATTTTAATCTATATAAAAAAGGAAACTCATTCGACTTGGCTGCTTTTTTAATGTGTGCGTATTTATTTATTTATCTTTTTATACATTTTGTATAATTTCATAGTTTGTGTATTACAATTATAAAAACAAAAATAAAATTAGCCACTCACATAGAAATAGCTTAGGCCTTAACCTTTTTCTGACAGTTTTAGGGATTTTTAAAAATCCTAAAAAAAACCTTATTTGTGCTGCAAATAATAATTTCAAACTCATTTGATACTGACCTATGACATCCTGTGACATTATATTTATTTTAATTTACATAATCTCATGGATGTAACAGTAAATCTGTTCAGCTCACAGATCAATACTAAGCTGTAATGCAAGCAGAACTTTCACAAATGCTTATGAGTCATTTAAGGATTTGATAACACTGTAAAATAATGTCTAATTTGTTAACATTAGGAAATTCATTGATAACACTTTATAATAACTGCACTCATTAGTAAATAGTCAGTTCATGCTTTATAAAGCCTTGTCCCAATATTAATAGTCAGTAGTAAGCAGTTTATAAATACAGCTATAAATAGCTTGTCCTTGGTTTATAAGCACATTTATTAAAAATGAGAGTAAGTTATCTTCCTATGAAAAATAAAAGATAAAAATAAACAAACAACAACACAGATTGATACAGAACTCAGAAATTTTATAGTGGATTTATGATAAAGCCTGTAAATGAATTCATACTCCTCCTCATAACTACTCCATACTCCTTTTTCAACATGATGCCAATATACTGAGATATTAAATTGTGAATGGGTTTAGGATAGCTTAAATGGTGTTGCCATAGAGATTTATTAAAGTAACATAAAAAAATACAATAGTTATTTTACTATATCTTTACAATTTTTCATTCTAAATCTTTCATAATTTTTTATATAAGTAGAAGTCCTCATTTGAAGGAAGCACAGTAAGTTTCATAGCTTTATCACTTTCAAGAGCCAGCATAAAATTTAAACTATCATAACTTATAAATCAAGCTTGCAATTCTTAGTACCTATAATGGCCACCAGAGGGAGCTATAGGATTACTTTTAAATAATTATTGTAGAAACGAGTATGATTTAAATCATTTATAGAAATCTTTAAAAAAAAATGAATTGTATATATTTTACTGATAAAATGACCCTCACTTAATTAGCCAATGAAGCCAATATACTGAGATGTTAAATTGCGAATGGGTTTAGGATAGCTTAAATGGTGTGGTCATAGCGATTTATTAAAGTAACATAAAAAAAATACAATAGTTATTTTACTATATCTTTAATTTTTTTCATTCCAAACTCTTCATATTTTTTTATATACGTAGAAGTTATCATTTGAAGGAAGCACAGTAAGTTTAATAGCTTTATCATTTTCAAGAGCCAGCATAAAATTAAAACTATCATAACTTATAAATGAAGCTTGCAATTCTTAGTACCAATAATGGCCACCAGATGGAGGTATAGGATTACTTTTAAATAATTATTGTAGAAACAAGTATGATTTAAATCATTTATAGAAATCTTTCAAAGAAAAATAATATGAATTTTATGTATTTACTGATAAAATGACCCTCACTTTATTAGAATAACAAGCTGAAGTATTGTGAAAACTGTGTATTAAGAATAATTCTTTATAGGCTTTATGGACAGATAAGTTTGGAGTGACTCTTGAAAGGATCAGCACCACATCCTCTTTTACCACTGTTTAAAGAATTTATCTTACAGAACAGATGCAAATTAATTTTGGATAGCTTGAATGGTTTTGTCGTGGTGATTTTTTGAAATAACAGTAAAAAAGTAACCAGTAAATGTCTTTTATTTTTTTAAAGTGCAGCTTCTAAACACTTCAACAAAATGTACACATAGAAGTCATGCTGAGGAAATATGCATAGTTTCATGACTATACAACACTATATGGATGATAGAAAATTAAAAAACTACCATACATCTGATGTCACTCTGTCCCTCTGTCACTGTGGGTAATGTGTGTGTGTGTGTGTGTGTGTTTGTGTGTTAAGTGTGTGTGCTGAGTTTGTGTGAATGTGTGGGAGAGGGGATGGGCTTGGTGTCAGAGAGAGAGAGAGAGAGAGAGAGAGAGAGAGAGAGAGAGGGAGGGAGGGAGACTTAATCATCTCTTTAATCACCAGCAGAAAAAAAAGCAATTTTGTGTTGTTGTTGTTTTTTCATCATTACAGCTTAAGAAATATCTTAGGCCTCAACATCAACTGTTGCTGCTTTATATAGCCATCTCCCAAAATTAATAGTCATTAGTAAGCATTTTATAAATACAGCTATAATTAAATTGTTCATGGTTTATATGCACATTTATTTTGAGGAGATTAAAGGCTGTAATCTTCCTAAAAAAAATAAAAAAATAAAAATAAAAAAATAAACAAACACAGAACTCAGAAACATTTATTTCAAGATGCAATAAAAGAAAACTGTACACTATATATACATATATATACAATTGCATAAGTTTATATTTAATTTTTTTTATCAAGTGTACAGCTAATAATAATAATAATAATAATAATAATAATAATAATAATAATAATAATAATAATAATAATGCATTTTATTTAAGGCGCCTTTCAAACCACTCAAGGTCACCGTACAACAAGTAACAACAGTAACAATATTAAAACAAAAAATAACAGCAAATAACAATGTCAATAAAAAACCACAATAATATTAGAATAGCACAACATATTGTGGAATACTATATTAAGACTTTATATATAGGCTTTATGAACAGATAGGTTTTGAGAGATGCTTGAAGTACTAGCATCACCTCCTCTTGTACGACGGTTTGAGGAATATATCTTCCAGATAGTACCGCCGCTCCCTATATGCAGAATACGCAGTCTTCGTAGGGCACCAACTCCCAGAGGAGGCACCATCCCAGTAAAAATAAAACATGCGCCATTCTCCCATCCGCGCTCGCGACCGCTCGGACATTTGCGGATGAATGTTCGTAATTGATGGATGGACATCTATGCCCGGGTAAAAGTCATCAGCAATCCGGCACAGAGAAAAGAAAAATAAAGTAAAAAACAAAACAAAAACAGGCATAAATTTGGCTTGACATTGGACATTCGAGAGTCTCAAATTTAGGGACCGTCTCTTAAGTTACATGTGATATTGTTATACAATTTTCTAACGTCAGTAGCATTTGAAGAGAATGACTTACAGTCATAAAAACAACTGTAATTGTTCATCTAGGTGACAGCTATAATGCACCATTAAATTGAATGTTTGATATTTATTAAAACAAACTGTAAGTCATATGTAAATTATGCTACTTTTTCACATGGACTCAAAAGCAAATTTGAAGCTCAATAGCATTTGAGGAGAAAGACTTGCAGTCATAAAACAATTTTAATGTGTTAATTTAGGTGTCAGCTACAATGTACACCTTATACATTTATATATATATTAAAATAAAGTGTTACTAAAGTTATATATATTGTTCTGTGTATGTGATTTCAAAGTCTAGACGGGTCGGATTAACCCTTTAACTGCCATATCCCTTAAAATTTGATTGCCAGAGGGTTACTGT
Source organism: Carassius auratus (assembly GCF_003368295.1). NCBI lineage: Eukaryota > Metazoa > Chordata > Actinopteri > Cypriniformes > Cyprinidae > Carassius > Carassius auratus. The sequence goes on along the minus strand of NW_020526034.1, from coordinate 18,007 downwards.
AAATGCTTATGCCCGCTGGGCACAGTTTTCCCGATGCCACCGGGGTGGCGTTGCACTGACGGCTTGAGCCCGCCATCGCTGCTTGCAGCTATATTTAGGGCTCAAGCCTGGAGGGCGAGAGCCCTATTGTTTTCCTTAGGATTATTTGTTATTATTATTATTATTATTATTATTATTATTATTATTTATTATTATTATTTTTCTTCAAGGTTTCGGGGGCTTTTGGGGCCCTTAACATGCTTAAAAAGTCTTGAAAATTGGCACACACATTGGAACCTGCGGCCATTAGGGCCGGGCAGAGACTGATACACGGGCGTGGCACAGGGGCTCTACAGCGCCCCCTGGAATATGGAGGGCCATATATCATACATACTTGCACATAGACATACGAAACTCGGTACACATATAGAACTCATCAATACAAACAACTTTCGTATTGCATATCATAGGCTCCACCCAACAGGAAGTTGGCTATTTGGGGTTTATTATTCATATTTGTCGTCAAAGTTGTGGGGGCTTTTGGGGTCCTTAACATACTCAAAAACTCTTGAAAATTTGCGCACACTTTGGAATCTGTGGCCTGAAGGAGCCTGCAGAGGCTGAGACCTGGGCGTGGCACAGGGGCTCTACGGCGCCCCCTGGATCACAGTTATAAATGTTGATGTATAGCTCACACATACTTGCACGTATTAATATGAAACTCAGTACACATATAGATCTCATCGTGCCGAACAACTTTCGTATTGCATATCGTAGGCTCCGCCCAACAGGAAGTCAGCTATTTAGAGTTATGTAAAAAGCGCATGCTCTGGAATTTGAAATACTTGTCATAGGTTTTTTACTCGATTGCCGCCAAACTCGGTCAACATGATCTCAAGACATTGGGGATGAAAAATTGCCAGGGGATTTTTGATATCTCAAACGGTTTGCTCGTGGCGAGGCTTTGAAATTATGGCGAGAAATGAGAAACAGGAAGTGTCTAATACCATCCACATACATTTCCTAATTTTAATCAAACTTCATCAGATTATTCATTGTATGATGTCGATCGCATATATGTGACTATTAGGAGTCAAAGTTATAGCACCACCAAGTGGCAGCAGGAAGTGTGTCATTTTCAAAATGCTTTGAATTCAGCATCTTATTTTTACTCGATTTGCTTCAAACTTCATCAGAATAATGTTAAAACACAGCCGATATAAATCTGCTGGGGGGATATTGATATCTTAAAATATTGTTGCCGTGGCAACATGTCAAACTGGAATACTTCTCAGGTGATTTTGAGGCATATAACATGCTTAGAATTTCATCAAACTCAGAACACATATCAGTATTAGTGACAGCTAGACACTGGCAAAATTTCATAAGAGGGCGTGGAAGAGGCACTCTATAGCGCCACCTTTTGTCAAAAGTGGGGGGGTTAGTTTTAGCTACAGACACCAAACTCAGTACAAAAATTGTTCTTATCAAGACGGACAACTTTCTAATTCACAGTCATCAGCTACGACCAACAGGAAGTCGGCTATTTTGATTTGAATGTGGATTGTTTTTTACATTTAGCTGTGAATTAATGCATACTGCTCAGAGGAGAGTAACACTATACACACCAAACTTGGTGTACATGTTGAAAAAACATTGAGGAACTTAAATTGTGAATGGGTTTTGGATAGCTTGGATGGTTTTGTCGTGGGGATTTTTTAAAATGACAATAAAGATGGAATTATTAATTTTCCTGCATTTTTAAATTCCAAACACTTCAAAACCTTTTTTCATAAAGAAAAAAAGTTATTCTGAGTAAATATGCATAGTTTCATGACTTTACAACACTGTATGGATAACAGAAAATTAAAAAACTGTCAGACATCTCATATCACTCTGTCCCTCTGTTTGAGTGTGTGTGCTTAGACTTCCATTGTCTGAGAGAAATAGCGCCCCTACAGGTGCAGTTACCGGAATAAAAAAGGGAGGAGACTGTCTTTTGGTTTCGATTTTAAATCGGTTAAAATACAAATAAATACTTGGATTTAATTCACACTGACAAGCTAAACCAACATATATGATTATTATAAGGTCAGGGCTCATTAATAATTGATGTGTGGTCAGTGATACGTGAGAAACACGAGAGATGAATCACCGCTCTGAGCAGGAGCGTGTGGAATGATGAGCTCAGAAAAAAACGAGTTTATTCTTGTTTTATAGCTATTAAAAATAAAGTATTGCAGCGATATCACACAATTCACCAATTAGAGCACACCAAGAGCTAAATTAAGATGTTTTTGAACTGTTTGTGTGAAAATGAAATATTCGCGGCTGCCTATATGAAATCACTGCCTCCGATCAGCGCGCACAGTGTCACAAGTTCAAAACAAACGAATTTATTCTTGTTTAAGAGCTTTTCAAAATAAATTATTGCCATAAATGCACACAATACATCCATTATAACACTACACGAGCTAAATGCAGGTGTTTGTGACCCGTTTAAGTGTGCAAGACTATTTGAAAGCGCGACTGGCAGAATAACATTTCTCTCGAGCTGCAGGATTCTGCCTTTCGTCGTAAGAACGAACACATCACGGACAAGATTATTTCAAAATACATAATAGCTTGGCTAATATAAACGAAAACAGCCACGTGAACATAAACTGTTGAGAAATAAATCTGAAGTGGATCTACTGGATTTTAATATTAAGTGACCGCATATACCAGCTGCTTCTGTCTTCAATTTTAATCTATATAAAAAATTAAACTCATTCATCTTGGCTGCTTTTTTAATGTGTGTACGTATTTATTTATTATTTTGCTCTAACAAGACTTAATCTATATTTAATTAAATCAATTACATTTGATTTTACATTTGATTTGTCCATTTCTGCATCTAAACGCCTAAAAACCTAAAACATGCTCTATTATACTATTGTTAGCAATTTCTTTATCGTCCAATTTATCTGGTGTACACACTTTATTTTCATAATAAACTCGTTTGTTAGATTATACACAGTTATAGTGGTCTATAATAAATATTAACAGGTTTTATTCAAGCTGTTTAGAATGATTGCCATAGGCTAATTTTTAAAAATGTAAATCCCAAAAAAAAAAAAAAAAAAATGTAAATAAATAAAAAACATTGGAAAAGAATAACTTGTACTTTTTTATACATTTTGTATAGTTTCATAGTTTATGCATTATAGTTATAAAAACAAACAAATTTAGCCACTCACATAGAAATCTTAGGCCTTATCCTTTTCTGACAGTTTTAGGGATTTTTAAAAATCCTAAAAAACCTTATTTGTGCTGCAAATAATAATTTCAAACTAATTTGATACTGACCTCTGACATCCTGTGACATGATATTTATTTGAATTTACATAATCTCATGGATGTAACAGTAAATCAGTTCAGCTCACAGATCAAGACTAAGCTGTAATGCAAGCAGAACTTTCACAAATGCTTTTAGGTCAATAAAATCATTACAAAACACTTACAAATCATTTAAGGGATTTGATAACACTGTAAAATAATGTCTAATTTGTTAACATTAGCAAATGCATTGATAACACTTTATAATAACTGCACTCATTAGTAAATAGTCAGTTCATGCTTCATAAAGCCTTGTCCCAATATTAATAGTCAGTAGAAAGCAGTTTATAAATACAGCTATAAATAGCTCATTTATTAAAAAGGAGAGTAAAGGGTCAGTTATCTTCCTATGAAAAATAAAAAAATAAAAATAAACAAACAACAACACTGATTGATACAGAACTCAGAAATGTTATTGTGGATTTATGATAAACTCAGCCTGTAAATGAATTCATTCTCCTCCAAGAAGACACAAGTAGTTCACACCGAACTTTTTTAACATGAAGCCATATACTGAAGATGTTAAATTGTGAATGGGTTTAGGATAGCTTAAATGGTGTTGCCATAGAGATGTATTAAAGTAACATAAAAAATACAATAGTTATTTTACTATATCTTTAAAATTTTTCATTCTAACTCTTCATAATTTTTTATATAAGTAGAAGTCCTCATTTGAAGGAAGCACAGTAAGTTTCATAGCTTTATCATTTTCAAGAGCCAGCATAAAATTAAAACTATCATAACTTATAAATCAAGCTTGCAATTCTTAGTACCTATAATGGCCACCAGAGGGAGCTATAGGATTACTTTTAAATAATTATTGGAGAAACGAGTATGATTTAAATAATTTATAGAAATCTTTCAAATAAAATAATATGTATTTTAGGAATTTTACTGATAAAATGACCCTCACTTAATTAGAATAACAAGCTGAAGTATTGTGAACTGTATATTAAGAATAATTCTTTATAGGCTTTATGGACAGATACGTTTTAAGTGACTCTTGAAGGTTCAGCACCACATCCTCTTTTACCACTGTTTAAAGAATTAATTTTACAGATCAGGTGTGAATGAATTTTGGATAGCTTGAATGGTTTTGTCGTGGTGATTTTTTGAAATAATAGTAAAAAAGGAACCAGTAAAAAAAAGTGCAGCTTCTAAACACTTCAAAAAAATGTACACATAGAAGACAAGTCATTCTGAGGAAATATGCATAGTTTCATGACTATACAACACTATATGGATGATAGAAAATTAAAAAACTATCATACATCTGATGTCACTCTGTCCCTCTGTCACAGTGGGTAATGTGTGTGTGTGTGTGTGTGTGTGTGTGTGTGTGTGTGTTAAGTGAATTAGGTGTGAAACTATCAGTGAGCATTTAGTCTCCAGCGCCAACATTTTACAGAACTGCCACTTTCCTGGAGTCTCAGAATTACAATGTGTCAGGTTCTGAGAGATCTAAGATTCCAAAAAATTATTTAATTAGAATACCATGAAGTATTGTGAAATACTATATATTAAGACTTTATATATAGGCTTAATGAACAGATTAGAGTGACTCGTGAAGGACCAGCACCACCTTCTCTTGTCCGATGGTTTGAGGAATATATCTTCCAGAATCTGGGATTAAGATTTAGGAGCTCATTTTTATTCCACCTCCTTTCCTGAAAGTCTGTCTTGCAGAATTGACTAAAAATTAATCTACACATTAATTCCTAATTCTTTTGCAATTCTTTTGTCAGTTCTTCTTGACCTGTTTTTCTCTTCCAGCTTTCCTGGACTATTGTATAGCACTCATAAATGATTAAATAAAAAATAATGGTAGTTATTAAGATTGATATGGTTTGGAATTGGTAAAATGTGCTTGGAAAAAAATCACAATAAAACAATGTTTTAATGTTTAAGTTTGGAATACCTCTTAAGCACAAATGCTATTTTGGGGATTTCCGTTTTTCATTTTCCTACCTAATTTTGAATGCCTGCCTATACTAATGCTACAGTGTAAGCTCAGAAAGTTTGGTATAATTTCAAAGGAAACCCTTTGAAATTACATAAAACACTGTTGAAATTGATAAAAATGAAAATATATGCTGTCTGTGTTATAATAAATAGGGAAAAAAACAAGGCGCTTTTTTGTTTTATTTGTGTAAACTGAAGTTTGAAATGGTATAACTCAGGCATTGAAGGGGCTGGCAACTTCAGACCAATGTCTTGTGATTCTTCCAACTGTCAGCTTTTAGAGGAAAACAGAAATTTCTTTCTATCCTAATCTATGCAAAAGTTATTCTATTCCAACTGAAGGAAGGAATAATACCATTTTTGTATAAAATTTTTGTCTAAATAAGTATGAAGTCATCTTTTGCACACTTGCAGTATGGAATAATGTGATCTCTGTATATTATTTGACAGAAAACACTCAGAAGTTACATAAAAAGCTGCTGTTTGTGACAAATAGTATTATTTATGTTGTTTCACATATGATGAACCATCTCAATACAATGTGCTTTTTTTGTGTGTGGGTTTTCTGAACAGTCTTTGAAAGAAAATAAATCATATTGCGCAATAGCGACATGCATAGAATTATTAAAATATCTGGTCTATCACAATCTAAAATAGAATCCACAATCTCCAGCTTCATATCGTTTCATTTATGTCTATTCTGCATCGTGTAGAGATTGAGAGACCTCGCCTGTCTCTTTCATATTTCATATTTTGATTTTTTATCAGCGTGTATTTTGGTTTCGGTTTCTATACAGCGTAAACAAGCTCCCCGAAGCTTTTGCGCGAACTTCGGAGCGTCAACAAACTAATTTATGTTTATTCCCCCAGTACTGTACGGATTACTGTACATTCACTGAGATGCGGTCGAACACTGCACAGTTATGAAAATAAACATATTAGCTTATTGCTAGCGAAGCTTCCAAGCCTCAGAATAAAGAATCAAATGTATGAAAGCGAGTAGCACGCGTATAGGCTTACCAGATGCGCTTCCTGACCTCTCCACGGCGAAGTTGGCCACCCATAACTTGTTTTATGAATATTATGCATTATAAATCCGGAGATTCGGCCATTTGTAGTTTTTTCCTCGCGTGTCCTTTGTTTAGAAGCAGCCAAAGACTCAGTTTCCCAGACACCACAGCGCGCGACACGAGCGGAAACGAGTGGGCAGTCGCTGTCCAGTTCCAGCACCCCCGCGGTGCTGAATTCACACCTTCGATTGGAGGGAACGACTTGTGAATGACAGCAATTAGGACAAATAGCGCTTCACAAAAGAGGTCAGACGTCCATAGCAGAAGAAAGGCATTTAGACCCGTCTATATGACTTGAAGATCTTTTCAATAATACAGCCCTTGGAGCGCTTTTGCGCACTTGTACAAAACGCTTTATATCTCAGCAATGGAAGCACGCAGAAACGTAAAAATGGTCTTGTTTGAAAGAAGAGATTCTAATCTAAAAGATTATATCGAGTATATAGGTATGCGTGGCTGTTTGCGGCTGACTGAAGCGGTGCAAAATGTATAAATAATAAGGTGAGAAATTTTACATCGCGATTCTGTTGAAGATCATTCGATCTGTGATTGTCACACAATAAAATGATCTACATCATCAGATTCCTGAGAATGAGAGCTTTCTTGTGATATATGACTTGACTGTTTTGTGAAAAATATTTTAAATACACATTCTTACGAAAACGTATTCGCAATCGTTAGATGGAAATTTATGGGGGGGGGGGAATATATTTCTTAGCTTAATTTGACTACTTTATGTATCATAAAACCCCAATTAATGGTATTCTTTGTAAAGAAAACACTCTAAGCTTTCAAATGAACCCATTTTTGGGCAAATGCCATATAAGGAAGGATATGCAAATGAGACACAAACATCTGGCATGCTATTTTCGGATCCGGTACCGGGTCTGCAGAGTTTTAACTGACATGAATGAATTCTATATAAATATTATTCATGTTAACATAATGTTTATAAATGAAATCTTATTGTAAAGTGTTACTAAAGTTATATATATATATAGTTCTGTGAATGTGATTTTAAAGTCTAGATGATTCGGATTAACCCTTTAACTGCCATATCCCTTAAAACTTCACTGCCAGAGGGATATTGTGAATGCATGTGCCCGCTGGGCACAGTTTACCTGATGCCTACGGGGTGGCGATGGCATTGGTGGCTTGAGCCCGCCATCGCTGCTTGCAGCTATATTTGTTATTATTAGGGCTCAAGCCCAAAGGGCGAGAGGCCTATTGTTTTCCTTAGGATTATTTTTTATTATTATTATTATTATTATTATTATTATTATTATTATTTTTTTCCAACGTCTCGGGGGCTTTTGGGGCCCTTAACGTGCTTAAAAAGTCTTGAAAATTGGCACACAGATTGGAACCTGCGGCCATTAGGGCCGGGCAGAGACTGATACACGGGCGTGGCACAGGGGCTCTACAGCGCCCCCTGGAATATGGAGGGCCATATATCATACATTCTTGCTCGTAGACGTATGAAACTCGGTACACATATAAATCTCATCAATCCAAACAACTTTTGTATTGCATATCATAGGCTCCGCCCAACAGGAAGTTGGCTATTTAGGGTTTAGTATTCAAATTTTTCGTCAAAGTTGTGGGGGCTTTTGGGGTCCTTAACATACTCAAAAACTCTTGAAAATTTGCGCACACTTTGGAATCTGTGGCCTTTAGGAGCCTGCAGAGGCTGGGACCCGGGCGTGGCACAGGGGCTCTACGGCGCCCCCTGGAACACAGTCAGAAATGTTGATGTATAGCTCACACATACTTGCACATATTCATATGAAACTCAGTACACATATAGATCTCATCGTGCCGAACAACTTTCGTATTGCATGTCATAGGCTCCGCCCATCAGGAAGTCAGCTATTTAGAGTTATGTAAAAAGCGCATGCTCTGGAATTTGAAATACTTGTCATAGGTTTTTTTCTCGATTGCCGCCAAACTCGGTCAACGTGATCTCAAGACACTGGGGATGAAAAATTGCCAGGGGATTTTTGATATCTCGAACGGTTTGCTCGTGGCGAGGCGTTGAAATTATGGCGAGAAATGAGAAACAGGAAGTGTCTAATACCGTCCACATACATTTCCTGATTTTAATCAAACTTCATCAGATTATTCGTTGTATGATGTCGATCGCATATATGTGACTATTAGGAGTCAAAGTTATAGCGCCACCAACTGGCAGAAGGAAGTGTGTCATTTTCAAAATGATTTGAATTCAGCATCTTATTATTACTCGATTTGCTTCAAACTTCATCAGAATAATGTTAAAACACAGCCGATATAAATCTGCAAGGGGGATATTGATATCTAAAAAATTGTTGGCGTGGCAACATGTCAAACTGGAATACTTCTCAGGTGATTTTGAGGCAAATAACATACTTAGAATTTCACAAAACTCTGAACACACATCAGTATTTCTGATAGGAACTTAAATTGTGAATGGATTTTGGATAGCTTGAATGGTTTTGCCGTGGTGATTTTTTTAAATGACCTTACAAAGGGAATCATTATTGTATTTTTAAATTGCAGCTTCCAAACACGTCAAATAATTTTTTCATACAGATGAAAAAGTCATTCTGAGGAAATATGCATAGTTTCACGACTTTACAACACTGTATGGATAACAGAAAATTAAAAAACTGTCAGACATCTCATCTCACTCTGTCCCTCTGTTTGAGTATATGTGCTTCAGACTTCCATTGTCTGAGAGAAATAGCGCCCCTACAGGTTCAATTCCCGGACTTTTACTTTCACTTTTAAATCGGTTAAAAATACAAACAAATACTTAGATTTAATTCACACTGACAAGCTAAACCAACATATCTGATTATTACCGGTTCAGGGCTCATGGATAAATTATTTCTGGCCAGAGATACGTGAGAAATAGGAGAGATGAATCACCGCTGTGATCACGAGTGTCTGGAGTAAAGAGCTCAGAGAAAACGAATTTATTCCTGTTTTAAAGCTTTTAAAAATAAATTATTACAGCGATATCACACAATCAACCAATTAGAACACACCAAGAGCTAAATTCAGATGTTTTTGAACTGTTTGTGTGAAAATGAAATATTTGTGGCTGCTTTTCTGAAATCACCGCCTCCGATCAGCGCGTACAGTGTCCAGCTCAAAACAAACGAATGTATTCTTGTTTAAGAGCTTTTTTAAATAAAATATTACCACAAATGCACACAATAAACCCATTGTAACACTACAAGAGCTAAATGCAGGTGTTTGTGACCCGTTTAAGTGTGCAAGACTATTTGAAAGCGCGACTGGCAGAATAACATGTATCTCTCGAGCTGCAGGATTCTGCCTTTCGTCGTACGAACGAACACATCACGGACAAGATTATTTCAAAACACATAGCTTGGCGACTATAAACGAAAACAGCCACGTGAACATAAACTGGATCTACTGGATTTGAATATTAAAGTGACCACATTTACCACTTGCTTCTGTCTTCAATTATAATCTATATAAAAAAGGAAACTCATTCGACTTGGCTGCTTTTTTAATGTGTGCGTATTTATTTATTTATCTTTTTATACATTCTGTATAATTTCATAGTTTGTGTATTACAATTATAAAAACAAAAATAAAATTAGCCACTCACATAGAAATAGCTTAGGCCTTAACCTTTTTCTGACAGTTTTAGGGATTTTTAAAAATCCTAAAAAAACCTTATTTGTGCTGCAAATAATAATTTCAAACTCATTTGATACTGACCTATGACATCCTGTGACATTATATTTATTTTAATTTACATAATCTCATGGATGTAACAGTAAATCTGTTCAGCTCACAGATCAATACTAAGCTGTAATGCAAGCAGAACTTTCACAAATGCTTATGAGTCATTTAAGGATTTGATAACACTGTAAAATAATGTCTAATTTGTTAACATTAGCAAATGCATTGATAACACTTTATAATAACTGCACTCATTATTAAATAGTCAGTTCATGCTTTATAAAGCCGTGTCCCAATATTAATAGTCAGTAGTAAGCAGTTTATAAATACAGCTATAAATAGCTTGTCCTTGGTTTATAAGCACATTTATTAAAAATGAGAGTAAGTTATCTTCCTATGAAAAATAAAAGATAAAAATAAACAAACAACAACACAGATTGATACAGAACTCAGAAATTTTATTGTGGATTTATGATAAAGCCTGCAAATGAATTCATACTCCTACTCATACTACTCCATACTCCTTTTTCAACATTATGCCTATATACTGAGATGTTAAATTGTGAATGGGTTTAGGATAGCTTAAATGGTGTTGCCATAGAGATTTATTAAAGTAACATAAAAAATACAATAGTTATTTTACTATATCTTTAAAATTTTTCATGCTAACTCTTCATAATTTTTTTATATAAGTAGAAGTCCTCATTTGAAGGAAGCACAGTAAGTTTCATAGCTTTATCATTTTCAAGAGCCAGCATAAAATTAAAACTATCATAACTTATAAATCAAGCTTGCAATTCTTAGTACCTATAATGGCCACCAGAGGGAGCTATAGGATTACTTTTAAATAATTATTGGAGAAACGAGTATGATTTAAATAATTTATAGAAATCTTTCAAATAAAATAATATGTATTTTAGGAATTTTACTGATAAAATGACCCTCACTTAATTAGAATAACAAGCTGAAGTATTGTGAACTGTATATTAAGAATAATTCTTAATAGGCTTTATGGACAGATACGTTTTAAGTGACTCTTGAAGGTTCAGCATCACATCCTCTTTTACCACTGTTTAAAGAATTAATCTTACAGAACAGGTGTGAATGAATTTTGGATAGCTTGAATGGTTTTGTCGTGGTGATTTTTTGAAATAATAGTAAAAAAGGAACCAGTAAAAAAAAGTGCAGCTTCTAAACACTTCAAAAAAATGTACACATAGAAGACAAGTCATTCTGAGGAAATATGCATAGTTTCATGACTATACAACATTATATGGATGACAGAAAATTAAAAAACATACATATGATGTCACTCTGTCCCTCTGTCACTGTGTGTGTGTGTTTGTGTGTGTTTTAAGTGAATTAGGTGTGAAACTATCAGTGAGCATTTAGTCTCCAGCGCCAACATTTTACAGAACTGCCACTTTCCTGGAGTCTCAGAATTACAATGTGTCAGGTTCTGAGAGATCTAAGATTCCAAAAAATTATTTAATTAGAATACCATGAAGTATTGTGAAATACTATATATTAAGACTTTATATATAGGCTTTATGAACAGATTAGACTGACTCGTGAAGGACCAGCACCACTTCCTCTTGTCCGATGGTTTGAGGAATATATCTTCCAGAATCTGGGATTAAGATTTAGGAGCTCATTTTTATTCCACCTCCTTTCCTGAAAGTCTGTCTTGCAGAATTGACTAAAAATTAATCTTCACATTAATTCCTAATTCTTTTGCAATTCTTTTGTCAGTTCTTCTTGACCTGTTTTTCTCTTCCAGCTTTCCTGGACTATTGTATAGCACTCATAAATGATTAAATAAAAAATAATGGTAGTTATTAAGATTGATATGGTTTGGAATTGGTAAAATGTGCTTGGAAAAAAATCACAATAAAACAATGTTTTAATGTTTAAGTTTGGAATATTAACTGACATGAATGAATGCTATATAAATATTGTTCATGTTAACATAATGTTTATAAATGAAATCTTATTGTAAAGTGTTACTAAAGTTATATATATATATATATATATATATATATATATATATATATATATATATATATATATATATATATATTGTTCTGTGAATGTGATTTTAAAGTCTAGATGATTCGGATTAACCCTTTAACTGCCATATCAAGTTCAAGTTCAAGTTCAAGTTCAATTTATTTGTATAGCGCATTTACAACAGCCTCCTGGCTGACCAAAGTGCTTTAACATAAGAGCAAGAATATTACACATACATAAAAATAGACCAGACAAAAAATTTAAAACCACCCATTTCAAAATGTAGCATAACACAGTAGTCAGTACACTAAGGAAAATAAAAAAGTTTTTAGCAAAGATTTAAAAATAGACAAGGAAGGGGCCAGTCTGATCTCTAAAGGCAGGGTATTCCAGAGTCGTGGCCCAGCCACTGCAAATGCACGCTCCCCTCTATCCTTTAAAACCTCACTGCCAGAGGGATATTGTGAATGCATGTGCCCGCTGGGCACAGTTTACCTGATGCCACCGGGGTGGTGATGGCATTGGTGGCTTGAGCCCGCCATCGCTGCTTGCAGCTATATTTATTATTATTTTTCTTCAAGGTTTCGGGGGCTTTTGGGGCCCTTAACATGCTTAAAAAGTCTTGAAAATTGGCACACACATTGGAACCTGCGGCCATTAGGGCCGGGCAGAGACTGATACACGGGCGTGGCACAGGGGCTCTACAGCGCCCCCTGGAATACTGAGGGCCATATATCATACATACTTGCACGTAGACGCACGAAACTCGGTACACATGTAGATCTCATCAAACCAAACAACTTTCGTACTGCATGTCATAGGCTCCGCCCAACAGGAAGTTGGATATTTAGCGTTTAGTATTCATATTTTTCGTCAAAGTTGTGGGGGCTTTTGGGGTCCTTAACATACTCAAAAACTCTTGAAAATTTGCGCACACTTTGGAATCTGTGGCCTTTAGGAGCCTGCAGAGGCTGGGACCCGGGCGTGGCACAGGGGCTCTACGGCGCCCCCTGGATCACAGTCAGAAATGTTGATGCATAGCTCACACATACTTGCACATATTAATATCAAACTCAGTACACACATAGATCTCATCGTGCTGAACAACTTTCATATTGCATGTCATAGGCTCCGCCCAACAGGAAGTCAGCTATTTAGAGTTATGTAAAAAGCGCATGCTCTGGAATTTGAAATACTTGTCATAGGGTTTTTTGCCGATTGACACCAAACTCGGTCAACATGATCTCAAGACATTGGGGATGAAAAATTGCCAGGGGATTTTTGATATCTCAAACGGTTTGCTCGTAGTGAGGCGTTGAATTTATGGCGAGAATTGAGAAACAGGAAGTGTCTAATACCATCCACATACATTTCCTAATTGTTATAAAACTTCATCAGATTATTCATTGTATGATGTCGATCGCATATATGTGACTATTAGGAGTCAAAGTTATAGCGCCACCAACTGGCAGCAGGAAGTGTGTCATTTTCAAAATGCTTTGAATTCAGCATCTTATTTTTACTCGATTTGCTTCAAACTTCATCAGAATAATGTTAAAACACAGTCGATATAAATCTGCTGGGGGGATATTGATATCTAAAAATATTGTTGCCGTGGCAACATGTCAAACTGGAATACTTCTCAGGTGATTTTGAGGCATATAACATGCTTAGAATTTCATCAAACTCAGAACACATATCAGTATTAGTGACAGCTAGACACTGGCAAAAGTTCATAAGAGGGCGTGGAAGAGGCACTCTATAGCGCCACCTTTTGTCAAAAGTGGGGGGGTTAGTTTTAGCTACAGACACCAAACTCAGTACAAAAATTGTTCTTATCAAGACGGACAACTTTCTAATTCACAGTCATTAGCTACGACCAACAGGAAGTCGGCTATTTTGATTTGAATGTGGATAGTTTTTTACATTTAGCTGTGAATTAATGCATACTGCTCAGAGGAGAGTAACACTATAAACACCAAACTTTGTCTACATGTTGAAAAAACATTGAGGAACTTAAATTGTGAATGGGTTTTGGATAGCTTGGATGGTTTTGTCGTGGTGATTTTTTTAAATGACAGTAAAAATGGAATTATTAATTTTCCTGCATTTTTAAATTCCAAACACTTCAAAACATTTTTTCATACAGAAAAGAAAGTTATTCTGAGTAAATATGCATAGTTTCATGACTTTACAACACTGTATGGATAACAGAAAATTAAAAAACTGTCAGACATCTCATCTCACTCTGTCCCTCTGTTTGAGTGTGTGTGCTTAGACTTCCATTGTCTGAGAGAAATAGCGCCCCTACAGGTGCATATCCTGAACTAAAAAAGGGAGGAGACTCTCTTTTGGTTTCACTTTTAAATCGGTTAAAATACAAAATAATACTTGGATTTAATTCACACTGACAAGCTAAACCAACATATATGATTATTACCAGGTCAGGGCTCATTAATAATTGATGTGTGGTCAGTGATACGTGAGAAACACGAGAGATGAATCACCGCTCTGAGCAGGAGCGTGTGGAATGATGAGCTCAGAAAAAACGAGTTTATTCTTGTTTTATAGCTATTAAAAATAAAGTATTGCAGCGATATCACACAATACACCAATTAGAACACACCAAGAGCTAAATTAAGATGTTTTTGAACTGTTTGTGTGATAATGAAATATTCGCGGCTGCCTATCTGAAATCACTGCCTCCGATCAGCGCGCACAGTGTCACAAGTTCAAAACAAATGAATTTATTCTTGTTTAAGAGCTTTTTAAAATAAATTATCGCCATAAATGCACACTATACACCCATTATAACACAACACGAGCTAAATACAGGTGTTTGTGACCCGTTTATGTGCGCAAGACTATTTGAAAGCGCGACTGGCAGAATAACATATATCTCTCGAGCTGCAGGATTCTGCCTTTCGTCGTAAGAACGAACACATCACGGACAAGATTATTTCAAAACACATAATAGCTTGGCTAATATAAACGAAAACAGCCAAGTGAACATAAACTGTTGAGAAATAAATCTGAAGTGGATCTACTGGATTTTAATATTAATTGACCGCATATACCAGCTGCTTCTGTCTTCAATTTTAATCTATATAAAAAATTAAACTCATTAATCTTGGCTGCTTTTTTAATGTGTGTATGTATTTATTTATTATTTTGCTCTAACAAGACTTAATCTATATTTAATTAAATCAATTACATTTTATTTTACATTTGATTTGTCCATTTCTGCATCTAAACGCCTAAAAACCTAAAACATGCTCTATTATACTATTGTTAGCAATTTCTTTATCGTCCAATTTATCTGGTGTACACACTTTTATTTTCATAATAAACTTTTTTGTTAGATTATACACAGTTGCAGTGGTCTATAATAAATATTAACAGGTTTTATTCAAGCTGTTTAGAATGATTGCCATAGGATAATTTTTTTAATGTAAATCCATACAGCTATAAATAGCTTGTTCTTGGTTTATAAGCACATTTATTAAAAAGGAGAGTAAAGGGTCAGTTATCTTCCTATGAAAAATAAAAAAATAAAAATAAACAAACAACAACACAGATTGATACAGAACTCAGAAATGTTATTGTGGATTTATGATAAACTCAGCCTGTAAATGAATTCATTCTCCTCCAAGAAGACACAAGTAGTTCACACCTGTTTTACTGTTTTAACATGAAGCCATATACTGAAGATGTTCAATTTCGAATGGGTTTAGGATACCTTAAATGGTGTGGCCATAGCGATTTATTAAAGTAACATAAACAAAATACAATAGTTATTTTACTATATCTTTAAAAAATTTTTAATTCCAACTCTTCATAATTTTTATATACGTAGGAGTCATCATTTGAAGGAAGCACAGTAAGTTTCATAGCTTTATCATTTTCAAGAGCCAGCATAAAATTAAAACTATCATAACATATAAATCAAGCTTGCAATTCTTAGTACCAATAATGGCCACCAGATGGCGCTATATGATTACTTTTAAATAATTATTGTAGAAACAAGTATGATTTAAATCATTTATAGAAATCTTTCAAAGAAAAATAATATGTATTTTACTGATAAAATGACCCTCACTTAATTAGAATAATATGCTGAAGTATTGTGAAAACTGTGTATTAAGAATAATTCTTTATAGGCTTTATGGACAGATAAGTTTGGAGTGACTCTTGAAGGATCAGCACCACATCCTCTTTTACCACTGTTTAAAGAATTTATCTTACAGAACAGGTGCGAATGAATTTTGGATAGCTTGAATGGTTTTGTCGTGGTGATTTTTTGAAATAACAGTAAAAAAGGAACCAGTAAATGTCTTTTATTTTTTTAAGTGCAGCTTCTAAACACTTCAACAAAATGTACACATAGAAGACAAGTCATGCTGAGGAAATATGCATAGTTTCATGACTATACAACACTATATGGATGATAGAAAATTAAAAAACTACCATACATCTGATGTCATTGTCCCTCTGGGTAATGTGTGTGTGTGGTGTGTGTTAAGTGTGTGTGCTGAGTTTGTGTGAATGTGTGGAGAGGGGATGGGCTTGGTGTCAGAGAGAGAGAGAGAGAGGGGGGGGGGGGGGACTTAATCATCTCTTTAATCACCAGCAGAAAAAAAAGCAATTTGGTGTTGTTGTTGTTTTTTCATCATTACAGCTTAAGAAATATCTTAGGCCTCAACATCAACTGTTGCTAGCCTACTCCCAAAATTAATAGTCATTAGTAAGCATTTTATAAATACAGCTATAATTAAATTGTTCATAGTTTATATGCACATTAATTTTGAGGAGATTAAAGGCTGTAATCTTCCTAAAAAAAAAAAAAAATAAAAAAAAAAAAATAAACAAACACAGAACTCAGAAACATTTATTTCAAGATGCAATAAAAGAAAACTGTACACTATACATATATATATATATATATATATATAATATATATATATATATATATATATATATACACAATTGAATAAGTTTATATTTAATTTTTTTTATCAAGTGTACAGCTAATAATAATAATAATAATAATAACAATAATAATAATGCATTTTATTTAAGGCGCCTTTCAAACCACTCAAGGTCACCGTACAACAAGTAACAACAGTAACAATATTAAAACAAAAAATAACAGCAAATAACAATGTCAATAAAAAACCACAATAATATTAGAATAGCACAACATATTGTGGAATACTATATTAAGACTTTATATATAGGCTTTATGAACAGATAGGTTTTGTGAAGTGAAGTGAAGTGACATTCAGCCAAGTATGGTGACCCATACTCAGAATTTGTGCTCTGCATTTAACCCATCCGAAATGCACACACACAGAGCAGTGAACACACACACACACACACACTGTGAGCACACACCCGGAGCAGTGGGCAGCCATTTATGCTGCGGCGCCCGGGGAGCAGTTGGGGGTTCGATGCCTTGCTCAAGGGCACCTAAGTCGTGGTATTGAAGGTGGAGAGAGAACTGTTCATGCACTACCCCCACCCCCGATTCCGTCCGGCCCGAGACTAGAACTCACAACCCTTCGATTGGGAGTCCAACCCTCTAACCATTAGGCCACGACTTCCCTAAATGAAATAACTGCATGAATCTTACATTAATTTATTTTGTTAAATATTAATATTCCATTTTTGAGGAATGGTAAATGGTAAATGGACTGCATTTATATAGCGCTTTCAACAGACCACATGGCCGCTTTACAATTTGCCTCACATTCACCCATTCACGGCGGTGTCTGCCATACAAGGCACCATCCCAGCTCGTCAGGAGCAGCTGGGGTTAGGTGTCTTGCTCAAGGACACCTCGACACTTGGTCAGGTGGAGCCGGGGATCGAACCACCAACCTTCCGGTTTGTAGACAACCTACATGAAC